>NW_015150865.1:215153-235216 GCF_000732505.1 Cyprinodon variegatus
CAGAAGATAGAATTAGAAACCAGAAATAGTGAACAAAGTGCAACAGTCAGTCATCCTCCCCTGCTGTTAGGGAATCAGGCAATACCAGGAGCTCGTCTGTCTGGCTGTGTGTTTCCTGGACGGGGCCGCCTGTGGAGCTGGTTGACAGTTGCCTTTTGTATCTATGCTTCTTTTTCTATGTCCGCTTCTGTCTCCTTGAACCCCAGTCGGCCTCGGCAGATGGCCGCTCACACCGAGCCTGGTTCTTTAAGTCCCATAATCAAAGAGGTTTCTAGAATTTCCTTCTTTCATCTGAGGAATAATGCAAAAATGAGAAATCTCCTGTCCAGGGGAGATGCTGAGAAACTAGTCCATGCCTTTGTTACTTCAAGGCTGGACTATTGTAATTCTGTGGTAACTGTTTTTTTTTTTTTTTTATTAAGCAGCCAGACCATGTAACAAGCTGAACTACTTGCTTCATAAATGTTTTTTGGCCATCAAAATACTCCAGTGTTAAGCTATGTCTCAAATAGATGCTAGAGACACCAAAAGTTCTAAGCTCCACAGCTCTGGAACTGTTGTAGCTAGAGGTCTGATATTTTCTGCATTTTTGGTTGACATGATGTATACCAAATGTAATACAATGAGACCTGCCTTTTCTCAAGCATGTCTTTTTTACTGCTGTTCAAAAAAGACCTATCATTTTCAATAATAATAAAAAAATACAATTTTGGGTCATGTTTGAATTGATGCAGCTTGGTCTGTGTTTTACTCAATATTGTATTGCACATGTAATTTCGGCTTACAGTTCCTAAGTTATTTGCTTTTCTATTTTGGTATGCAAAAAGGTGAGAATTTCCCAAAATGAGGTGGCTGTTAAGAGGCTAATGGCTTTACTTTTAAAATGAATTTTTTGCATCACAGTCCTAGTTGTCTGATTGGTTCTAATCAGTTTCCGCTTACTTTTTTAGTACCACTCTGGTCCTGCCTTTGAAATTGCTCTACCAGTTTTCCCTCCCAGTTCTTTCCTGAGAAGAGATAAATTGGGACAGACTCTTTAAATAATAATTCATAAAGTGTATGTTTTAAATAACTATGAGACATGACAGCAGATTTTGACAGAAAGTGTAAATATTACACTTTGTTTTTAGATCAAGCACACCGCTCTCATTCCATTCCCAAATCATTACCATGTGCATAATGAAGATGACCTTTTATCCTGATAGAGCAGGTGTAACCAATTAAAAATCAGCGGGGTCCGAATAAAGTAAATCAACAACCAGTAAAGGTCTGGGAGACATTTTTAATTATAATTAGTTACTTTAAACAGACTTTAATACTGAAATAAAGTGAGGTTTTTATGCATCCATAGTTTTATCAATCCATGTCAATGCTATATATACATTGACTTTTTAAATTAAATTTTTTTTTAAAAAAAGAACATTTTTCCATTTCAAAATCTAAAGTGTTTTTTGAAGTAGAGAAGAAAATCATTCCGTTCGGTATATTGACAATTTTCTGATTCACATATTTTATAAAACACCTGAACTGACTGTTTATTTGTTTTTTCTTTCTTTTTTATGAAAGCAGTGGGCTTCAGGCTGACCTGCACGGCTTTAAACCTGGGTCTGATTGGCAACAAAGCCATTCTCAAGCACATATCAAGGTGTTCTTTCCTGAGCCTGGATTTATATTTATTATTGAATATGTACATGTTGGAGAATCCTGCTTCACATCGGGAGGTTGAGCCTAACATACTCAAAATGCACAGGGTCATCTCTGAGTACACCATTGCACTTTTCTGTCACCAGTTCACCCGCGCTTCTTCCAGCAGTCTACACTTTCTTTCACGTTTTTTCATCATCCTTACCCACCGCCAGCCCTGCCACACCTTTGCCTGCTGTGTCGAAAAGTAGCTAGCAGCAACAGCCCTGACTGACACAGCTCATTGGCTAATATGCATCACGTGTAGCCTGGTCCTGGAGGGCTTTACAGTCCAAACTGAAGAAGCGGCGCAAGTGAAATTACTGTAGACACTGCCGTCAGACATCATGAGGTAATTTATAAATGTTTTAAATCAGGTTGGGTCCGGATTAGCCAGTAGGTGGGACCGGATCCGGATCGTGGTTCGCTAATCCGAGACCTCTATGATAAAGGAACTGTCCCAATTAGATTAATTGATTGTGAAAACATTAGTTTTGACGCACAACAGGCAGGTAGGTATTGTGAGGGTAAAACAGACTTGCACATCATCATTAAGGATAATCTTATCAGTTTATGTCATATATATATGGTGTAAGTCAGTCTTGCTGGCTGGGCAACCGCATGACCAAACCGCCAGAGACTGTTTTTTCTCTGTCCACTCCTGCTGAAAAACAAAGCATGGCAGAGGTAAGTGTTCACTATACTATTAAACAGTTTGTTGTATAGTAAACAACCAAAATTCCATGTATAGAAATATCACATGGAAAACTTGACACTTAATGTTTGTTTTCTATTATGCATAGGGAAATACACATTATGCACTATTTCCCCCAGTGTCAAAATCTATTCTAACATGTCAGCCACACATCAACAATATGATGCAATGAAGACAAGTTCTTTGTGTCCACTTCATTTTAATGCTGAGGGGAAAATGTCAGGGATATATCATTCAAATGTTACCGTATAGCTCAGAATTTCTTTTCTGCTTAGTTCCTGTTGTTATAGATATTTTAGGTTTTGTTTGATAATATTTTAAAGCAACCCTCAGTGTTTGCTGGCATAATTAGAAGGCAGAGAAACCTGCTTCTTACCAGGTTAGCTCTAGGGAGAATTGGGGTCATGGAACAACATTTTCGTATTCTTGTAAGATTCAACAAACATTTTTAACTTCAGAAAAGAGCAAAAATGATTCTCTTAAAAGTGATGCAGCCCACATATGCGTATGAGAGCCCGAGTTCCTTAGAGATGTAAATCTTTATAATTGCTGCCCCAATAAAGCCATATAAAGTAAAAGTGGTAGGATTAAGACTTCCTAAGCTTGTCGGAAGGTGTTAATTCATAGAAAAGGCATTGATGACAATTTGAAGTGTCATGATCTGCCCTGATAGCTGGCTTTAATTGGTCATGTCTTTCACCTGTTTATTCTGTCAGGCTCCTGATTATCACTCATCTCATCCACCTGCTTTTTCTGCTTTTATATTCGGCTCAGCCCAGTTATCAGGGCTAGATTATTGTTTACTCTCTGTTTTTTGTTTGGTTTATTTCTAAGGTTCATTTCTTCATTCCTGGCTGCCAGTGGGTTGAGAGGTTTAATGTTTGTCTTGTCTTCTGACCCTGTTCTGGTCTTTCTCTACCCGCTCAGAACACGGGGAAGGTCAGTTTTATTCCCGTAAGCCTGGCTCCTAGGAGTTTAAAGTCCAGTTTAAAGTCCAGCAGAAACCCTGGTACCATCGGAACCACCTGGAACCCATTGCAAACTTCCAGTATTTGGAATTTCAGAATGAGTCTTCTCTGTGGCTGCCTGTTGTCTGGATCCAAACTCTGGATTCCAAATTGCCTGTCTGTTCGCAAACACCAACCCCATGCCACACCATTCAAACTCACCTCTCTCCACACCAGGATCAGACTTGCGTCTCTAAGCAAAGTAAACCCAAATGCATGCAAATTGTTTTGTGACACCAAATCCACCTCAGCTTTGTTCCCTTTTAGCCTCACACAATGACAAGGCTATTGTGATTCTTCTCTGCGTAAAAAAAAAAGGCAAATAAAAGGAGCGGCATACCACTGCCCTCATTATGTCATCAGAGTCTACAGTCTGCATGTTCATACTCATTCACCAGGGCATCTATCTAATTTATGGGGGATTTTCTCCTTGCATTTCCACAGACCAAAGCAAGGCTTTGCATGTGAGTATTACGTCACATTGTCAAAAGTTACAACTGGAGGAGTCATGGTCTCCTTGCAGTCCTGCTGTCTGTTGCATGAGAGCAGATGCCTCACACAGGGAAGCAGGGGGCAATTTCAGTGATGCGGTTCTCAGAAGAAATATCCACTTCTGAAACAACAGTGGGAATGTAGTGAAGGACTTTTTATTCAGCTCAACACCTCACAGAGGGTTGTAGCTCAGTGTTGCTGAGGCATGTGTTTCTCTGCTTGGTGATTGCATTAAGTGCTGTTGCGATCCATGTTTACCCCTTTTACCTTCGAGGAAGTCTTACAGTTGGTGGTCTGCAGAGAGCTGGTTGGAGGGTGTGGTAGCAAGCCAGTCTAAATGTAAGAACAGGCCATGGTGGTTTATAAATAAAATTGACAGCAGGCACCTCAGTGAACCATGACTTGAATGTTTAAAGGGTTGCTCTGTTTTTGTGAGAAGCGAGGGAAATCTCTGGCTGGCGAAGCAGAGTGAGCACACCTCACTCCTCACTAGTTATAACTATGAAATAGACCTATCCCTTTGGAGGAGCGCTCTCAGGAGTTGTGTGATGGTATAGTTTATGTCAAAACTGTAGCAGATTCTGAAAAAGGAAGGGAGCTGTGTGCATTCACATGCAGCATTGTGGGGAATAGGCTGATTTTGAGGATTTTTTTTTTTTTTTATCTTAAACCCTTACATGAATTCAGCAGAAAAAATGCTTTGCAGACCAAAGCAAATGCTGTGATTAGAAATAAGAATTTACATGAATTGATGCATAATTCCTTAGCTACAGCACTTAAAAGGACAAAAAAAACTATTTTAATTTTCCATTCCTCCACAAGCCAAGACAGATAGCCTCAAATCAAACAAGGCGCCCACAATGTCAAAATCTTTTGATGTATGGCATGTTGGATAATCTCAAATAGCTGCTTGAAATCAATATTTATCAAATCCTGTTATCACCTTGAGACCCCATATAAAATGTTTGTGTGCGTGTCTTCTATTACATGCAGCGTAAAACAGCTGCTGCAGCACATTTCAACACAGGAATTAGGTTTAAATGACAAGTAGAGTTGATTCTTTTCATAAATATCAATGCCTCTGGGTCAACACATGAACATAACACTGTTGGTAGGATCTATGGGACAGTTTTAGCTTTTTACATTAATAGCTACAATTAAAAACCTACATATTGGGAAGACAATAAAGCCCCCACCCCCAACTTCAACGTATTGCTTGGCACATTTAATGCCAAGACAACGTAAGACAAAATCAATGTTTTCCAACCCCTAGCATACCCTTAGTGGTCTGCGAGGGTATTGCAAGGGGCACATAAAAATATTCTTTTAGGTAGTAAAATAAAATGGGTCTGGGATCTGTTTTGCTTTGTTAGGACCCAATTGAAACATTAAACAGGCGTTTATTAACAAAAAAGTATGGTTTTCTTTGAGTTCACCTTCAGCTGTGACAGACATCCAAACCAAGCAGATGTAGAGAACAGTATGGGATCAGCTGTTTTTCACACTGAGCTATTGGGGCTTATTAAAGTAGCTCAGGTGTCTTGATGAAATTAAATAAAACAAATTAAGTCAGTATGACTATAACTTTTGTTCAACATTTTTTTTCCAATTCATGAAGTTTAATATATTTATATGATTTTAATTTGTATTTATTACAACTCCTTTCTAATTTCCTGGCAACAAACTTATGTTTTATTTTTATTGGAGATGGAAAGCATACAATGATAAGAAGCTAGATAAAACGCAATAAATAGAAAGAAAAAGATGGATGGATGAATAGAAGTATGATGGATGGATGGATGGATGGATGGATGGATGGATGGATGGATGGATGGATGGATGGAGAAAAAAAGTGTTTTACCTGTTAAATTTATAATTCATCTTATTTATCATCTAATTCAAAACACAACTGTTTTGTTGCATGTTTTTCAAGAACTTTTTATTGAACGTTTTTTGACAGGACTGTGATTACAATTACAACTCTTAAATTTGCAGTCTAGTTTGGACCGATGACCTAAAGCACCACTATATTCTAATTAACACAATTCCCAGCTTTTAAAATTACCTTATCTATATAAAAGGGTCTTAGTAAATCGCTGGATATATTGCAAAATCATGCACATTGGACACAGAAAAAATGTAGTTTATAGTCATTCCAATTTTATTAACACTTGTAAAAGATAAATATTTCTTGTTTCCCCTGTTTAGAATTTTGCAAACCCACAATGAATTCGCAAAGCCACATTGATTCACAAAGCCACAATGATTGACATTATCAGGCATCTGATGAGAACACTCTTGCTTTAGGAAAAGAGCCAGCAGCCACAGGATATCCTTTTTATCAGCAGTGAGGAAATTAGGTTCTGGAGTTTGTAAAGAACTTCGCTGAAGACCATGCCATCATGATGTCTGGTCACATCCTGGGCATAGAAACTACATATGAAGTTTCTGCCAACACAAGGCTTGTGTGGCATCTCTTATGGAGTTCTATTAAATAGCTGGGTGTGTATAACTATATTTCTAGAGAACAGTGAAATATTTCTAATGACCAGCAATGTAAATTGTCATCAATAATTAATAACCTGTGATATTTTTGTTTTGAGGTAAGTGTGCAATTTAGCTAATTAAGCTTCACAGTCCTTGGACCCAGCTTCTCCCACACATACTGAAAGAAGCCGTATGCGCTGCACACCCCTCTGCTGGCAGGAATAATTACCAGTTTATATGAGGTAGAAAATCTCTCAGAGGAGAGGAAGACTGCAGCAATCAAGAAGTTACAGGATAATCTTCAGCTTGTTCAAAAGAGAGGGCTGTGCGTGAGATGATTGCTGAATGCAAAAGAAGAGACCCGATGTAGCCACCAATTGTTGATCAGTGCATCCCCACAAGTAAGCACACCAGGATGCATTGCTAATTTTGTTTTGCACAGTAGATATTTTTCCTCACACCTTTTTCTTATAAAGTATGAATATGACCGTTTCAATTATAAATGGGTCTTATTTAATTTAATCCTGTTTTTCAGGGCGGGGGGTTGCCTTTATTAGACGGTTTTTCATTCAAAGACACTGCAGCCTGGGTTAATGTACTTTCTGACACCATGGAGAGGTGGACTTTATGATCTCTCCTGTAAAGACCTGCAGAATCGGGTTGATTTCCTGAATGATGAAGGGATGTCATCAGGAAAAGGGAGAGATGAAGTCATCAGCTAAATGCAAACACTTCTTTACTCATTTTGGTGGAATCGATGTAGATCTTCATTGTGGCAACCTCACTGAGCAAAAACAACACTATTTTTAACTGTGGTATGACACCAGGGGTGTTGGACACAAGTTTCAGTCCACACTAAACATCCATTTCCTTATTGCTGGTCACACCAAATTTGCCTTGGAGTTTGGCATTGGGCTAATTAAACAAGCATAGAAGAGGACCAGGTTCAGCACATTGGCAGATATCACCAAGGTATGTCTGTTGTGTCTTGTTGTATGCATACAAGCTAATAAACTTATTTCTGTTGTGGACAACAGCTCCCCTGAAAGGTACCTCAAAATCCCACAGCTGGTCAGACTGGAAGATGATTATTGAAGGGCAAGATATTTGGCTGGCAGGCACACCTGGGTCCCTAGTTCCAAAGATTCCCCCAGAACAAGAGTAATCAGCACTTAAGGTATCTATGTACAGAGTGCCACAATGTTTATGGAAATGCAATAGGGGCATGTACTATTGTAATGTTTTGTGTTCTGGCAATCCCAGCTTTGATACCAACAGACCTGGTGTGGTTCTAGCTAGAACTCACAGAAGCTTAAAGCCTTCTAGGTTTCAGCTGCTTTTGTACCTGAACGTTCTACCTCTTGTTGCCAGTGTCTCTGCCCTTTGTGCTTTTGGACTAGCCATGGACATGAAGACTAATCTTTATTCTAAGATCAAGCCATTCTGTTCAACTTGAGTATAGGATTTTACAAGCTTAGTGCCAAAAAGCACAACACAGGACAGCTCACAGCAGAGGATGATGATGTGACACTGAGCAATTAATCTATTACACAATAAAGAAAGGGCAAGCAATAAAAAGGAAAAAAAAAGACAACACAGGAAAAAAAAACGGAATAAAAAACTAAAACAAGAGCTTTCACAGACCCACTTGCACTCAAAAGGTGTAAACCATTGACCCATTCATACCTGCATTCTGATCAGACATATATACTGATAACTAACCCCCAAACTGCTGCCTTTCTGTCCCACCTATTGAGGGATCCATTGGAGCAACCTGGAAAATTTGCTGGATTTCTTTGAATTTTAAATAGACAACGAAACACTTTATTTCATAGTTTTCACATAAAATATAACAGCAGAAATAACAAAAGAATTTAAATGAGTTTGTCTGGTAAATGTATTCAAATATTGTAATGCAGTGCTATAATTTATAATTACATAAAAAATTGTACTGTGAGTTCAACAACAGTACAGTCAGTGGAGCCACTGTGGAAAAAACTGTTTTTTGGGAGGTTTTAATGCAAGCTGAACAAAGTTATTAATTTCAAAATCGTTTGTAACTGTTGCACTGTATTTCAAGGTGAGTTTAACAAAACAAAGAAGTCTGTTGGTAGAGGCCTGACATTCAAATTATCATATCTTCCTGAATTGTTTGTCCATATCCACAAGTCTGACATCATTGAACAGCTTATGGTGCATCTACCCCAGACTTGACACCTGCAAAAATGTTTGCCAGTTTTGTCTTCTTTTGCCTGCCTTGAAATGTGCTTGTGCAGCAAAAAGGAATTTACACATCAGCCCGATTTGCACAGCAGGGGTAAGGCTTTACGCATGACACTACTTCATCCAGACAATGCTCTCTACAGAATGTGCTTGTGCACACTGAAGTCAGACATATGTCCAGGGTGTGTTTGAAGTGCTCTGTGCAGTCAGTTCACCAGGATTACCTCTGCATATTGGGGGATGGTTAGAATTGGAAGGGATAGGTTCCTCATGCCAACCAAATGCTCTGGGGATTGCTTATGCCATTTTTTGTAGCTGGAAATAAATATAAAGCTTTTTTAGGTATATTATGCCATAAGCAATAATATTAATTTTTGACATTTAGGACAAATGTCCAGAAGATGCAGTTTTGCTCTGATGTAATCTTATATTCAAACTTCTGGAAAACCCTCTCCCACAGGGACATTTTTTTTTATTTTTTTTTGCTTTGTTTTTTTTCTTTTAGTAGGTTAATAAAAATGTAGCTTGTGTTTCTTTTTTTTATCAACTTTCAATGTAATGATCTCAGAATGTTGGACCCAATATTCAGGGTTAGACAGACAGTGGAAGAACTTCAAAGTATTTATTTTGAACACAGCATCGTTCGGCTGCTCGTCAGCTGTGGCTGGCTCACTTGATTCTGTGGCAAAGATAGAGACTCAGGTTAGTGACTTTGGATCTAAGACTGAGTTCAGGCCGATCCCGGAGGATGGAGCAGAATCCAATGAGAAGGTTTCTCCGGAGCTTCTGATGGGAGCCACCCCCAGAGTTCCGGGTGATGAGCAGAGCTGACTAATGAGTGAGCGCCAGCCGACGTCAAGCAGCAACAGTATCCGGGGAAATCCAAAGCCAGAGTTGTAGCAAAATCAGACTACCAGATCAGAAGATCATAGAGCTGTGGAGGTACCAGAGGAGAATCTAAACTGAGGTCAGACAGGTCTAAATTCGGTAAGCCGGCCGAATCAAGAAATCAGTCCAGACAAATCAGACTAACAGAGCAAATACAGGAGCACAGCAAATTTGGAAGTTCCAAAAGCAGAAACAGGTCAGATTCAGAAAATCAGAATTATATACAATTGCTAGAGTTACTCTAATGAAAAGCTCGCATAATCTGACACTGATGGCAGGCAAACAGGCAGCATAAATAGCAAGTACCAAGATGAAACGGTAATGAACAACCGGGCAAATTAGACAGGCGAATGGAATAAACAATTAAGCCTGCCATGAGCCCCAAGACTGTGACACTCAACCCTCTAAAAGAAACTAATAGGATATCTTATAAAATGTTGCTTAGATAAGGTTATGTTGGTTTCATTGTGAAGTGGTGGTTTGTTAGAGTTTTAACTTTACTTTTACCTATTTGATGTACTTTTGGCAAAGATTAAAATGCATCCAAATCAGAACATTCCTTATGGGTCTTATACAATACGGTTACCAGCTGCCTTTAGTATATTTGTTTAATTACTTTTATTTTTGGTTACAGTTAGCTGCGAAGGTATTTGTATACCTTGCCAATTTTTATTAGAAAGATCTTTACTCAACCAAGAATTGTATTTGTTGCAGTTATTGTAACAATGTTAACATAAATCTGCAATACATGAATTATTGAAACATTTTGCACATAACTGTATACATGGAATAAAACAGTGAAAGGAAACTCTTGCTATTACTACCCATTTGGCATGTTAAAAAAAAATCAGCAGTATTGCACTTAAAGAGCGGCATATATTTTCATTTCCTAAGAAGCAAAAGGTCAGAGCACTTCTACTATTCCAATTTTCTGTCCTTTCTATCTCTTTTTTCTCCATCTGATGATTAGTATATAGTGTCTCAGTCCACTTTTTACGCTGCTGGCCAGAGGAATACGCTCTAATAATTTCTCAGCTGGAAATAGGTGACTCTTTGTTTGGGAACAAAAAAAAATCAGCTTTTCTCTCTAGCATTCCTCTCTATTTTCAGAAAGGGACAGACTAATTTGGTGAGTATGAGCTGAGTCAATCTACTTTGAGATTTTGCTCCAAGGTAACTATAAGGCTAAAAACAACTTCAGCATCCTAGGGTCATTTATTTGATTGACAAAATGCAGCAACAAATTATAGTAGCTATTTCTAGAAAAATGAAATTTCATCTATGCTGGCAAGTTTGAGGACATGGATTTAGGGGACATAAATGGCGGAAGAAAGCCACTCTGTTAAACAGAGTCAATAATTCGCACAAGTACTATAGCACCTTAGGGTAATATCACACCAGCTGAAAAAAACATAAGTGGGTATTTATTGAATATCTGTCTCTAGCTCCTTTCTATTGCAAGCATAATGGAAAGGCCATTAAAAAAGAATATCAAAAGCCAGAAGACTATCCAAAACAGAACACTGGCTATAAATGCAGGATGTAAAACATTAAACATTAAAGGTGCTTTTTTTTAATGAATTCAACAGTAATGAGTGAAAAATATTGTGAATGTCATTCAAAAAATAGCAGTATTTTGACAGACACCCAGTACCTCCTGGGACCTGATTATGTGAGAATTGAGCCAAGCGTCTTACCTAGGCTCCTGTCGAAAGGAACTCCAACAGGAAATTTAATGAATAGAGCTAAATTGGGTATTTGAATGTCACCACCACCCCATGAGAGGCATCATTCAATTTGGCACTGTGTAATAATGATGTCAAGGAAGATATGTGAACTTTGGGTAGGTTATCAAAAGGCTTATAAAGTTATAGAAAATCTCTATGATACAAAAAGAAGGTAATAATCATAAATTTAAAGCAAGTCATTTTATTGCTAGAAATTCAAGTTAAAATCCAAAAGCAATTTCAGATGAAATATTAACAAGCTGACCTGCAATGTAACTAAAAAAAATCTTTAAAAAACAGAAAAAGAAATTACAGGTAAGAATTATGTAATTAAAGATTTCCCTTCCTTGACAGGTAGGAGCTCGGTGACAAAACAGCTTCGATCTGGCACTGGAACCTGAGGCCACACTCTCTTCCACTTTTCCTTTCAGACCATGTTAGCTGCAACTTTGACCCAGTAATGACTTGCATTCAGCATTAAGGAAAACCATGGTAACAGCATCACAACTTATAGGCTTAATAATTTTTTATATGTATTCTAGGAATATTTTACAATTATAGAGCATGATCCATTTTCCCAACCCAGTCATTATGTCATGAACTGAAATAAGTTGCTAGAACTTTTTTTTTTTTTTCTTTGGAGAAACAACTATCACAGATGTGCTGGAGCTTTTGAAAGACTGGATATTGGATATAATGTATATGCGGGACAAGTGCATGGATGAGGCTGTTTAAACTTTGCAGTAGAAGTAGAAGTAAAATAGGGGAGGGGAGGGGCTACATGAGACTTGACTGTGACTCTATTTGTAAATTTGTTGTTCAAGTCGGATGACGGGTCAGTTTGAAGTATTGCCTGGCTCAATTACAGGGAATTAAGCAAAGACTACAAGAGGATTATTGGACTGAAAGAAAAACGCACACAACCATGTAACATAATTTGATTATGCTTTGATATGATCATATGACACACACATTATTCTTAATGGGTTTTTTTTTGTTACGATGGTTTGTTTATCATTATTATTGTTTTACAATGGCTTATTGATAAAATCCTGCATAGGTCTTCATACACTTCGTAATTAACATAATGCCACATTTAAATAGATTATCTCATCTGACTTTTGATGACAGATCAATACAAAGTCATGGATAATTATACAACAGAAGGACATTGACACTGAAAATGTATTCCATGTAACATGAATTTGCATTCAAATATGAGTCAATATTTGCAACAATTCTTCATGGATACATTTCTATCGGTTTTAAACATTGTGAAAACAACTTTTCTTACCCATTCTTATTTTTAAAACAAATGCCGCTAAGTAGGCAGTATAATAATATAACCACCAAGTTTCACATGGATAATGTTTTGAAGTTATCTTTTAGTGTTTTTCTGAAGTCCAATCAGAGTGTGGCCCAAAAATATACATCAGTCTGTCTTCTTTCCGCTTCCTTGGTTTAAGAATAATCGATAAATAAATGTAAAGAAGTTCTATGAAGAGTAAGATTAAAGAAACCAGACCAAAAAAATGCAAAAAACCTAGAGGCCACTGTCATATTACCTGAGCTGGCTGTTTGCGTTTGCTGACCAGCATTGATGCAGTAGTTCATGGAAGTAAGAAACAAGTATTGAGTTTAATTTACTATTAATTACTATTACTATTTTACTGTTACTATTTACTAAATGTTTGACATTTCAGTTCAATAAATATTTTTTTTATTTAAATTTTGTGAGGTACTTTGATCTTGAGTTCCAAATTCACATGCAATGCCTCCAATCAAAAGTACTTTTCAGGATTTATTTTTTTATTTTTTACTCTTAAGCATACTGTATGTATTTTAATGATTGAGGTCCAATTAAAATGAATTTTATTAATATCTAGATGCTCATTTATTTTCTTGAGCCTCAGAAGTTTCAAAACCTTCAAAAAGGCTTGCCATGGTGAAAAAAATTTACATGTGAGCTGTTAAGACACAATTTATTTTCCGTGTCAACAAGACAAAGCCATGAATGATAATGGACAATGTGGAAAACAGCCCACAAAATAAACATGCATAAATACTACAAGGGGGAATTGCAGTTGATGCAGAGAGAGAGAGCAGTTAGGTCAGATACTGCTTGTAGGCTGAGTCTTGTTGTTAACAGGTTCTATGTAAGGTTAAAAACGATCTGTCTCTACAAAGATAATTTAGCTTACCAGGAGGTCAGTAAAAGAGGTGTCATGTTTACTGTATCACTAAAATGGAAAATATGCTCACTTGGCCTGTCACTTTTGATATACTGTGATAGTGTTAAAATATTGAATAGTGTAAGCAAAACATTCAATAACTCTACTGTCTACTCTCTACTCTACTGACAACATGATCATGATCCAGAATGCAGAATAGTTAAAAAAATAAATAAAAGATACATGCTTTAGTCTTTAAAACTCTTTCATGATTGGTCACACCAGACCAGATCACATAAAAAATCATTGCGCATTGGGAAACTGATTACTTATTGATGTGAGAGTGCCTCAGGAAGCCCCTTTTTGACACAGATTCAGTTAAACTGAAGAGGGTTTTATTTTAATTAGGTGAAATTACGGGTGTTGCACCAGTCTGGAGGAATCCAAAGGCCAACTGAAGGAGAAGAACCATCCCTTTTATAGTAAGCTCGAATCAAACAAACACATATCATGCCTCCTGCATTGGTTTGCTGTTATAACTTCTTTAAAGCAGAATTNCCCCCCACACACTCAGAATCATTTTTTCTCAGACAAAGCAATATCTTCAATATTCATTTGGACTTATCTAAAACAGGCAGCATTTCTCTTCAGAGCAGTCAAAAAATCTACTTCCCTAAACACATATTTCCTTTCTTCTAGTCCAGGTTGAAATGTCGATGAATAAGTTTTAATTTAAAAATACTTCTGTATAGTTCAGTACAAAACAGTTTTTGCTGCTGCTGGTAAAGATGGTCATTAAGGTCATAGTAATTCCAAAAAATTGTAAAAAAAAAAAAACAAAAAAAAAACAATCCACTGGACATTGTTTCCTGGACTTTGTTTGCCTCAAACTTAAGGCTGTTTCTGACATTTTGAATTGAAAAAGCTTCCTGGATGGAAAGAGGATTGTTTTTTTTTTGTTTTTTGGTAAAGTTTCTGCTGCTCAAACATTTCTATAATTTGTTACATTACAATGGAAAAGTTGGATGGTGCATGGGGCTCAACATGGTACTTACAAATAAAAATCTGAAAAGCAGACATTAATGCTATCCCTACCATGCAATTGTGTTTTGCCAGCATCGTGTTATGAATATTCTTAATTTTAGTAAAGACAGGGAAGTTCATTTTGTAATGATCTCCACATTGATGTCCTGATCACTCATTTCACACACCTGCTTAACTGCACCCAGTTCTCATTACTCTGTCATCTGATCCACCTGCATTAGTCACTATATAACCAACCTTCAGACCAGTCATCAGTGCCAGATTATTTTCAGTCATTGGTGAGACTTATTCCAGCATTCTTAGTTCTGACTTCCTGATCCTGACCTCTCTGCCTCTTGATTTCTGAGCCTACCTACTTCCATTTGAATCTGATTGTCTGATCTGTCTTCTGGCTTCCGCCTAACCTGAATACCTGCCTGATCTCTGCCCGTTGTGTACCGACTGGATTTCTTTCCAGAATACAGAGCCTGCTTGCTTGCTTGCTCTCATCCAGCCTGTCTGCTGCTCTGTGAATAAAACCTGGAACTGTGACCCGACTCTGAACACTCATCATGTTCATGTTCGTCTTCATTTTTCTGACTGCTTGCCTGTCCTCTGACCTTCAATACCCCTGCATCTGGGACTCTGCAACAACCACACCAGGTTGGCAACCCTTCAGCTGGGGACTACTTCTATTCCTGGACCAGAACTGGACATTAATTTTAATTATTGGGGAAATTTTTTTTTTCATTGAACCGTATTGATCTCACATTGGAGAAATTTATGTCTGCATTAAACCTATCCCCTTGGGGAGCAGAGAGCTGCCGTCATGGGGCACCTGGGGAGCAATCGGGGGTTAAGGGTCTAGCTCAGAGACCCAGAGTGGCAGTCTTTGGCAGTGGGGCTCAAACTCAGAACCTCAGGACTCCAAGCTCTATGCCCTAACCACTAGGCTGACACCAGAAAAGGCTAGTGACCTACACATTTGTGTGCAAGCCCGTTCAGCTAAACAAGGTCACTATCCTGTTGTCTCCAACCACTCCATTTCTGCTTTTGACAAACTGTTAAACCTAAACTGTTTGTCTGCCTTGGATACTGGGTCCACTTGTTCTGAGCCTAACAGTCACTGGAGAAAAAAAGTTTGAAATTGTCATGAAGGTCATGCTCTAGCAGGACCTTGAGCAATTTCTATGTTTTTTACATAGTTTTTTGATAGGGTTTTGAAAGCCATCTTCCACTCATCCCCCCGACCAATTTGTGCCAAGTGATAGGCATTATGCAAGTCAAGTTTAGTGAAGATGGCTGCATTCTAGACAGGTTCCAAAGCAGAAGACAGCAGCGGAAGAGGATACTTGTTCTTAACGGTGATCTGATTTAGCCCTCGGTACTTGATACACGGACGGAGGGATCCATCTTTATTTCCCCCAAAAAAAGAACCCTGTGCCGATTGGAGAGGAAGAGAGATGAATCAACACTTCAGCGAGGGACTCTCCTATTTACTTCTCCAGCACCTGATGTTCTGACCTCGAGATGTTATATAGTCGGCTAGTAGGTAAAGCAGCACCAGGTAAAGGGTCAATGGTGCAGTCATAAAATTAGAGCCTGGTGCAGGTCATGATAGATTTCAGGCACCAAACTAAGATCCACCACAAATAGGGGACCAGGATTCCAAACGAGACTCCGCCCAGTTAAGCTGGGGATTATGTTTTTGGAGCCAAGCAAATCCCAACACCACCGGAGAATGTTTTATAGGAAAAACAAAAAAAAAAACAAAGTAACACCCTGTGGTTACTTAAGGTTTAGTTTGATGAGTGATTAGAGTTAATCGTTCCCTATCCAAGGCGGATACCTGGAGTGGCGTGGACAAAGGCTAAGGTGTCTGGTCGATTAAATTAAAATCGGAACCAGAATCAACTAAGGCGGAGACATTTAAACTGTCCCGAACCCAAACAATAGTAGAAGACAAAAGCAAGACATTTGGGCCTACTTGAAAACGTGGGGGTTGAAGACTTACCTCAGTCCATCGCCTTCTCCACTACAGGCAACGGACATGATCTTTTGGCAGAAGGAATTAAAGTAGTGTCCAGGCTCTCCACAATAAAGACACAGATTATCTGAAATGCGTTGTTTACGCTGGATCCTGGGTTAAGCGGACCCGACAAATCTGCATCAGTTCTGGGGGTGACGGTGGAGCCTCCACGGGACATGGTGGTTTTAACCTTTGTTTAGGCGGAACTAACAGATGGATCTGTCTAATCGCCCCCGACTTCTGCTACGTAATCGTGCGTCCAACTGGACAGGAAGGGCTACTCAACCCTCAAAAGTCTCTGGCTCCTCAACTCGGGCCAGCTCGTTGTTTAACGTTTCATCAAGAGCCTGGAAAAAAAAAAAAAAAACTTTAACGGCCGAGCCTCCCAGCCGGCGATGGCTGCATATGTACAAACCTCCACCATGAAATCCAAAACGCAGCATCCGTGTTGTTTTAACGCCAGCAATTGGCAAGACTGGTGCACAGGATCCGTTTTGGTCAAAAATACCGTTTTAATTGCATTGATGAAGACATTGAAGGTGCACCGAATGATTGGCAGTCTGGGAAGCGAGCTTCAGCCCATCAGCCCATCTGGGGGCTCTTCGGTTAGTAATGGTAAGATAAATAAAATCTTGGCATGAGCTAAGGCATTACTGTGGAGAGATCAGTTAAACACAAGGAGGCATTGAAAAAGAAAAACCGGCGGAATCTACTCTGTCTCCGGAGTATTTCTCTGGTGTTGGAGTCGAGCCCTCAGAGAAAGGGGGGAGATTGATCAGGTGAACCGGATGTAAAGCCACTAGGAGGCTGAACACTGGAAGATGTGGAAGCAAGCGGACAAGAATCGGAGCTTATCGCAATGGTAAGTTGGATTAATTGATCAGACGTAACTTGCATTAGTTCCGGTGCTGTGTTTACCACAAGGCCTAGAGTCTGTAACTGCTCCCTGAAAGTGTCTGCTGGGTCAATTTGGCCAGAGTGTTCTTCTGTCATGGTTTTAAGGTGTTTGGTCCACATGCAGACACAGACATGAAAACAATGAGCAGTTTAAGATGTTTATTTGACTAAACATGAATAAGATCGGTTCAGAACGAGAGCCGCAGGCGAGGTTCGGAGTGTCAGTGTTTGGGGTTCTGCAAGAGGAAAGAGGAAACTGAAAAGCTAAAGAAACCTGCGTTGTTTCTGCTTTGCTTAATCCCTGTAATCATAACATACAAAAAGGCGAGTCAAGTACAGATTATTTGTTGGATCTTCACTTCCTATTTCTTCCCCACATAATCACCTGAACTGTCAAATAAAGCAGTGTATTTATTAACGTAACCTTCAATAAAGCTAATTTCCCCAGAATGTTTGGAGCACTGTTGGGGTTGCCAGATCTTCTGGTAAGTTTTCTTTTTTTTCATCACATTTCATTAAACATAAAAAATACATCTGGGTCTGTTCATCCAACAATGTACTGTGGATGTAGAATTGATTCCCTTGTCATGTCAGCAGAAGAACGTAAGACTAGAGGCAGAGGAGGAAGTGGAGATCTGGGATGCCCTTACAAATGCATTTGGTAAAGCTTCTGCCATGGTTCGTATAATTCGCTGTAAAAGAACACATTGAATGTTTATATGAACTTGAGTGTCAGTTATGACAAAATTTTGTAATTTCTTTAATAAGAAATGTATTCAAAAACAATTGGCCTCATGCAACAACATTTTCATATTCTCATTGTAAATTTCTCTTACATTTCTCCTACTTTGGGGTTTTACAAACTCTACAAGTTAGATTTAACAAATGTTCCTAAATTTAGTAAATGACCCTCGTAAACTTGATGCACTCCATCTGTGCGTAAATAATTAGGGCTGTGATTATACTATAAAAGGGCACAAATTCCCCACACCTCTGCGAATGAACTCATAGGTGTTCATTCATTGTTGGCATTGAAGATGGAAAACAAAGCCTTTCAAGGTTGGCAGATTGAGGCCCTGCTGACTGAGAGTTGAGCGGTAGAATTAAGGACAACTAAAAAGCCAAATAATGGGAAATAAATAAATAAATAAATAAATAACAACAGTTTTAGATGCCGTGCTAATACAGATGTACTGTAAAAGTTTAATTTTTACTTCTTCTGTCTGAGCTGAAGGCTGCCTCACCTAACTGTTGTTCAAGCTATTCTTCCCAAAAGAGGCATGGTCCTTGTCAGACAGAACTACAGCAGAAATTGATCCAGTCATAGCTCTGACCTCTACACCTCGAACTGGGAGCACATCTGGAGAATCTGCTGTACCCTGGGTCACCGTAATGAATGAGAAATTTGGTCCATCATGCTGAGTTGAAACTGGCAAGCAGCAGATGGAAGCTTGTTCTATGTGATGATGCACTGAAGCAACAGGAGTGGAAGTTGTTGCCCGCTATTTCAATTGTTGTTGCCCGACATGTGAGTTGCTGGCAATGTCAGCTGAGCGACTGCACCTGGATGTGGCAACTCTGTTACTGGATTTGCCTCTGGTGTAAACACATCTTAGGTCAGGGGTGGTCAAGGTCAAATGTATCTATGTAGCACATTTCCAACAGGCCTATTTGCAAAAAGTGCTTTACCAGCACAATTTTAAAAGATAAGCAGTACCAGTATAAAAACAAACAAAAAGAAAGATCAAGTACATAAAGAAAAAAACAAGCAATCCTCATAATTTACTATGCAATAAAAAAGAAAATCTAAAAATTCATTTTTAGCACCTGATTTAACCACTAGTTATAACTTTTACCATTTGTGTTGGTATGAGACATGCAACCTCGATGTGCATTGGTGTTTCTTTAGAATTATATTTGCCTTCAGAATTTTGAACACTAAAATGGGTATAAAAGTCATAATACAGATCAGTAGTAGCTTTTGAAATGTACAGTAGTGCGTTCATTGGAAGTATGGAGCTATACATCTCTGTTAGACATATTAAACCACAATGGCTCCACAGATTATGCTCCAGCACTAAAATACAATTTTGCCGTTCAGAGGTTAACTGCAATGTGAAAAACACATCCATATACATCTGGAAATATCTACAAATGCTGTAAAAATACATGTCAGTTTGAGCTGAACTTTGACCTTTCCTTGAAAATACTTTACTGTAGAAAAGTAATGTCCTTTTGTACATCTCTTGCCCAGAGAGGCATGCATTTTTGATCTTGAAGTTATTGAGCTAGAGTACCTATATTATTGAGTAGTTTGGGGCAGACTAACATTTCTTTACTTTCTAAAGCTTAGGAAACATTTCCTGCTTGTGATGACAGATGGTGCAATTTGAGTCTTTTCTAAATTTTAAGCAATTAAAGTAAAAACAGTGGGTTTTGTAATAAATGCAGGTTGGGAACAAATTCTGACTCTAACCTTGTTTCAACAAATAAATCCATAGTATCTTTATCTAGTAATGTTTTTTTTTTTTTTTTATCATTGCAATACTATAGTAAGGCAATACTCTAAATATTAAACATGATGTTAAGCTATCTTTGCATATTGTTGTGGAAATGTATAATTATCAAGGAATGAGACATTGTTTCAACAAAAGAAAAGATTGATCTTGTCTTTATAAGTTTATTTGAACAGGGTTAGAAGGCACATGCTCTGAGAGTCAA
>NW_015150865.1:236916-270051 GCF_000732505.1 Cyprinodon variegatus
GTGTCATTAGAGTGAAAAGCAGGGGTCTCAGGACGCAGCCCTGAGGGGAGCCTGTGTTTCGGGTGAAGATATTGGAGGTTTTCTGTACCTGAGAATCCAGTACCAAATACCTATGCTTATATACCATTGAAGGAAAATATAACCTATGACATTACTGGAGTTTTAAAATGTAGAAAGTTTAGCAAAGGCCTAAAACTCAAAATGATATTTTTGCTGAGTTGCCAACTTAACTACAAGGCACAAACGCAGTTGATTTGAATCAATCTGACTAGTAGGTCTAACTAAAATTTGTTTTCACCTCCAAGCTAAACTCATTTTCTGGCTAAATCTTTTGTTCATCTATAACAAAATGCTGACATTTATGGTTCCCATAACCACATTTTATAATCACACATAATCCACAGCTATGCTATTTTAAAATTCACTTCTGTTCTAAAAGATTTTAGACTTTGCTTCAATTTTTATCTAAAATCCTTTAGCATATTAGTCTGATAAAACATGTAAAAACATTTATTATGTTATGCAGAGCAAGAGTTGTTGCAAGACCTAACCCAAGTTAGTCTGGGCTCGAGTCCAAATCGAGAAGACTCGAGCTAAATTGTTCAGTAAATCCTTTAAAGTTAAGCTTTGAGCCAAACATGTAACAAGTCCTCAGAGAGTTTAGGCTTGTCCTAAAAGCCTAGTAATTCTATAAACAAAAGTGTAGCATCTTTTCTATTGAAAGAATAGTATTTCCTTTATATCATATGTTTAAAGATAACATGTGACCACTCCTACAAACATGAAAATAAGAATTTGCAGTATGTTTGTTGAAATATATATAATGAAGCTTAAGTAAAAATTCAATCTGGAAGACTCTTATTAGATTCACCTAAATAATCTGTGATGTCCCTTGTTTAGCTCCAGCCAATCAACTCAGGGTCGAACCTTTTCTGAAGCCAATGATCTTTCAAGATCCCCTTCATTTAGCTCCTGGTCTAGCTTCTCTGCCACACCCAAGTGAACTGTCAGTCGTCAAGCCCGTTGCTACACCTTTTTTCGAAGCTGATCTGCAGCCTATGTTCCTCATTCCTGAACTTCCTGCACCTGTTGTGCACTCGCATCCATCTCCCGGCTTTAGCTCAGACTAACTCCAATAGGCAGACACAGGCTTCTCATAGCTCATTTTTGGTCCTGCCTGCACCGGCTTCAGCTAAGATTCCAACGCCTGCACACCTGATAATCCATGAAATGTTGAATGGATTCGTTGCTCCTCCATATCTTTGCTTTCTCCGCCTCATCACAAGCCTCTGTATTTCTCCCCAAGCAATCGTACAGCGGGCAGTTTGGCTCACTCTGGATTCAGTTCGCTGAAGCCCCACGACGATTCTCATCTGATGAGATATATTTAAGACTTGCATGTTTTTCCCTATTCCTCGATTCAGTCTTTTCCTCTCTAACAGGCACAACATTAAATCTCATGCATATTCATCTCTAGTCAACAGCTTCTCGTTGTTTTGGCTAAATCCTTTGATCCTTGATTTTCAGGGTCCTCAGGGTGCTGCTTTTGATGGATGAATTACAATTCATTTCGTATCATTCCTACGTCTTTTTCCGTCCATTTTGATTTCAATTACAATTTATGATTTGTCACATCCATTCTGATTTTAAGGTAACTGATTCTCCATGTCCCGCACTGTGTAACATTGTGATTTAATAGGAGAGTGACTGTTCACCGTCTGCCCTGAAATGCCAGTTAACTTCTCTTTGGTTAAGTTTAGAAACAGAAGTTATTGTAGTTTTTTATAAAGCACAAAAAGCACTGCTTCAACATTGTCACTGACTTGAATTAGGTTACTTGACCTAATACGTTGAATAATAATGCCTTGGTCTAAGCACATGAAAACAGTCTTTGCCTATTCAATCAAGCAAACACTTGTTTATTACTTTCCCTACATCGTCCGGTAACATAAAATAAAAAAAATAAATAAATAAATAAAGTTACTGAAATACAAATTCTGTACTAGATGGGCATTATTATATCACTAAGTTTGTTCATTTAATTCTAACAGGCAAAAACAGATCTAGAAAACTTTGTGCTTGAAAGCGTTAAACTGTAAGTTAAGTAAACTGTTACGGCCCCTGACCTTTTAAGACTGTGCAGGCTTGTTTTCTTATGCAGGTTCAGCTCTGACAGAAATCTTCCTTGTTGGCTGCCTGAAGGCTGCAGAGGAGCAGTGACATGATTTGACCAGAAGAAGATTGTCAAGCCAGTCAGATGTTGATGAGGCCCACCTGCACCGTATAAAAGGCTCCTGGAAAGTTTTTAGTTCGGGGACAGATAGTAGGAAGAGGTTTTGTCAAGCTGTTCCCCCACCTTTGGTTTCAAACTGTTTGGGGCAGTTAGAACTCTTTGCCCTTGCTTATTCTGTATATTTTTCTGAATCTGCTTCAGGTGGACTTTCTTCAAGCTAGAAGCTTGTGTTTTGGAGGTTTGGTGCTCCCTTTGTCTTTTCTTTTGGGTTGTTTTGAGTTAAACTTTGACTGGTTTGGACATTTTGTAATTTTATTTGCGCTCAACATTCTTGAACTTGTTCGCGCTTTTCTTTTGTTTTTATTGGGTTAAGTTGTATTGTATTTTGGGTCTGTGAAATCATCTTTTGTAATGAATAATTTCACATTCCATTTATTTTCTCTGGATACATTTTTATGTTACCTCATCAGAACACCTAGACCTTGTGGGTGTAACAAAACATTCGTGACGATGATGTCAAAAGTTGCCATTTAGGCTTTCACTCAGGCTATTGTATATCTCATAGCATACAATCCAAGTCTTCACACCCTTGCTTTTTCACATAGATGGGTTTCTAATTTCAACTGGAAATCTCATCACTCTAAATCAGGGGTTTCAAACTGGTTCCAGAAAGGACCATGTGACTGCTGGTTTTCTTTCCAACCAAGCAGTAGCACAGCGCAAAGTGGCAGGCGCAACATGCGCAGCACATCACAGGGGGTGCACCTCATTGCGCCCACAGTGCATCACAGCAGGAGCACATCAGGACAGGCAAATATCTTGACAGGCACCTCTAAGATGCATCCACCTCTAAGATGAATTGCTTAGAGGGGTCAGGTTGGATCAGGATGGGTGCGCTGGAAAAGAGAGTCTTAAGTTTGATAAAAGCTGCTTCAGCTTCTGGTGTCCATTGGAAAGTCTTCTTCACAGAAGTCAGAGCTGTGAGGGGTAGAGCTGTTTGACTATAGTTTTGGATGAAATGTCTATAGAAATTTGCGAACCCCAGGAACCTTTGAAGCTGCTTACGGTTTTCGGGAGTCAGCCAGTCCAGAACTGCTTTTATTTTGTCTTCAGATGGCCTCGAGCACAAACCCTAGAAACATAACAGAAGGTTGGTGAAATTCACATTTTTCAGCCTTTACGAAGAGTTTGTTTTCTAGCAGTCTCTGAAGGACCAGACGAACGTGTTTCTTGTGATCAGACAGATTTTTTGAGTAGATCAGGATGTCATCAATGTATACAAAAACAAAAACATTCAGAAAGTCTCTGAGGACGTCGTTGACTAGAGCTTGGAAACAGGCAGGAGCGTTTGTTAGACAGAAAGGCATGACCAAATATTCGAATTGGCCTATGGGGGTCTTAAATGCTGTTTTCCATTCATCTCCTTCCCTTATTCTAAGGAGATGATATGCGTTTCTTAAATCGAGTTTGGTGAACACTGTTGCCCCTTGGACAGGTTCAAAAGCTGATGCTAGTAGTGGTAGGGGATACTTATTTTTGACGGTTATTTGATTCAATCCTCTGTAGTCAATACAGGGTCGGAGAGAACCGTCCTTTTTTCCCACAAAAAAGAAACCAGCACCGAGAGGGGATGAAGATGGTTGAATAGTACCAGCAGCAAGTGATTCATTGATGTATTTTTCCATGGTTTCTCGTTCAGGTTTAGAGATATTGAATAGTCTACTGCTGGGGAGGGGAGCTCCTGGTAATAAATCAATGGCGCAATCGTATGGTCTATGAGGTGGAAGAGACGTTGCACTGACCTTACTGAAGACTGGTGCCAGATCATAATACTCGGAAGGAACAGAAGAAAGGTCAGGAGAGTCCATCTCCCCTCTACCTCTAGGGGACTGAATAGCAGGAGCCGCAGAACGAAGACATGAGACGTGACAGGAAGTGGACCATGACTCAATGTGGCGTTCCGCCCAGTTGATATGAGGGTTGTGACGTTCCAACCACTCGAATCCTAGCACCAGGGAAGAACATGCAGAGGGAAAAACAAAAAATGTCAGGGTCTCACGATGATTTCCAGAGATAAGAAGCTCTAATGGTCGTGTCTGATGAGTGACTTGATGCAGCTTCTTCCCATCAATAGCTGAAACTCTGAGAGGACTTTTCAATGGAATAGTTTCAATCCTCAGCTGCTGAACCAGACTTGAATCAATTAGGTTTCTCTCACAACCAGAGTCTATAAAAGCTGACAGGGTGAGAGTCTGATCAGAAACAAATAAAGTTGCAGGTAACAGTAGTGAGGAGATTTCTCAGATCTTAGATGGTCCGTCAGACTCCTCACATCCTCTGACGGACCCCGGCTTTTGATTTAGCCGGGCATGTAGCAATAAAGTGGCCAGGCTCACCACAGTACAGACACAAATTCCCTTTGAATCTTCGTTGTCTTTCTTCATGTGAAAGCCTTGTATGCCCAATCTGCATGGGTTCAACCTCAGCTCCTTCTGTGGACGGGGAGAAAAAGTGAGTGGCGTGAATAGGAGCAGGAGACGATTGATTCTTAATCCTTGGTCTGGTACTGGGCTCTGGGGATCCAGAAAAAACAGAAGTGCAGTTAGATGCAGGAGCAGAGACAGAAAAATTTAGGCTTCTTTGCCTAGAACTATTTCTAGTTCGGAGTCTGTTATCCAACCGGATGGTTAACTTGATTAGATCCTCCAAACTAGCTGGTTCATCAATTGTAGCAAGTTCATCCTTAAAGTTTTCATTTAAAGCCTTAAAATAGGCACTTTTAAGTGCACACTCATTCCAGCCCGAGGCTGCGGCTTTAACCCGGAAGTCAATGGAGAACTCCGCCACCGTCTGATTTCCCTGCTTTAAACTAAGCAAGGCTCGGGAGTCAATAGTTTTGTCTGAATCTTGATTAAAAAACTGGGAAAATTCAGTTATGAATTCCCAAAAAGGTGCATGAAAAACTGGACTAGGAAGAAAACCTATGCCTCCGCCCATTCTAGAGCTCGACCAGTGAGTTGAGAGAGAATGAAGGCAATTTTCTTCTTATCATTAGACAAACTGACGAGAGAGTGTTCAAAAATCAAACGATACTGGAACAAAAATCCTTTACATTTACTTTGAGTACCTGAAAATCTTTTAGGGAGACACGGACGGAATTCCGGAAGTGACATGACAGATTCTGACCTTTGAGGCGGAAGTGGCTCCGGAACAGGAAGTTGAGTCGGCTCCGCTCCAGAGTTAGCATTGCTGAATTGACCGGCTAATTCCTGTAACAATATACACTGTTGATCCAAACGTATTTTAAACTCACGGAGGGTAGAGAAATGGTCCTGTGAAAAATACTCCTTGCTCCTCAATCATCCTCCGGAGGTGATCTGCTGGGTTTTGTTGTAGGCCGGAGTGTTCTGTCATGATGGGTCTCTGAGTCTAAACCCACATGCAGAACACCACAGGAAACGGAGTAAAAGTTTAACAGTTTATTTGAGAGAAACACACAAGAGTATGAATGAGCAGGTTCTGGTACTGGTCCGGGACTGGAATCACAGAGTAATCTGCAGAGATGAATAGTTTGGTTAGCCAGGCAGCGGTGATGACTTGTCAGGGGTTTGATTCTGGTTTGTACCTTGATGAGGTTCAGATTGATCGATGGAGAGAGGGAANCCAGCCCAGGAGACCCACAGCGCTCTCTGCTGGAGACAGGTGGCAGATCTCCAGATCCCAACACATTGCAGCTCATCACATCAAGTGCATTATGACAGGTCTGCACAACAGCCTATCACTGCAGTTATCATTATTGGGTATCTCACAGGTTTTCAAGTATGCAAAGTTTAGCCCTTGCTATCACAATGATGAAAACTCAAGGTATTTATTCTTGTGGGACTACTCAAGGTTGCAGAAGTAGATCATTCCCAATTACATGACAATAATATCTTGGGGAATGTTTCTTAGCATCTTGGATCACGACTTCGAGCACCCCTTCTTTCCCTAGGTTTAGGTTTTAACTTTTCCGAATCATTCAGTGAATCTTAAAGAATCATAACTCCAACTGCTTGGTCACTCATTTTTTCTAGCTTTAGCTCCTCAAATCCATCCACTCCTCCCCTCTTTGTTAAATACTCAATGTTCCCTTAGCCTATGAGTAGGCATGATCAGCATTGACATTTACTTCTCCTCTCCACTTTGCGCTTATTGTCTTTTCTCAATTTCTGTAGGCACTCAGTCCATTAACGCAAACTACACCAGCACACAATCTCTTTATGAGCTCTCATCATTTTTTTCAATAAAAGTAGCGCATACTCATGCGCTATAAACCGCTCCCTCTCTTTCCCCCTTTCTCTACCGGTGTGTCCCATTGCATCGTTGAGTTTTTATTAGTCACCTAAATGGATAAGAAAATCACAGTAAGATGCACTTTATGTGCTGGCTGGCAGGTGAGGCAACTGTCTATGGCTCAAAATAGAGCAAGTAACCTCAAGAATCACCTCCAAATAGTGCACCACAACCTTAAGTTATGGACTAAACAACCTTTTACTAGCAATAATTTGGAAGATCATGGAATGACCAAATGTAAACAACAAAAGTTGGATTTCACCAGACTAGAGGTGAAGATGTTTGACTTAAGAGAAGTGAGAAGTTTGATGACTGAATAAGTCCTGGAGGATGCCCAACCTCTTTCTACAGCTATGTCGCCCATGTAAGTGTCATCTTTCTACAGTTGGAATTTTTTATAAAAAAAATTCCACAGCAATGTTTTTGAATATCGAATTATTTGAAATTAGGATTAGCATTTGTGAAAAAAAATATCCAGAAAAAGATTTAGTATATCCGTGTGTTTTTTTTTTCGTGTCCAAATTTCTGTATTAAATTGAGTTACCCCTGTCCACAAATTTTAAAAAGTAGCCTTTGATTATTACAGTCAGATTAACCATTTAATTCAATACTGCACTTTTATAGAGCATTTAATGAATCAAAGCTTTGACGGCAAACATTTAGATATATGGTATTTGCCTGCACTACTTCCTTAGAATTAAATTATATTCCTCCTAAAAAGTTCCCTCATTCCTTATTATGCTGCCTCAGTAATTTCTCCCTTCTCTTACAGACTTGCATAAAGTCTACATGGAGTTAAAAGGCCAGAGCTCCTAGTAAAACTTTTTTCCTCTAAACCAGTTCCCATTAGACATACTGAGATATGGAATAAAATTTCTCATTAACACTTTTCTCCTGAGGGGATTTTTAGCCTAAGCCTTAAGGGGTGTAAAGAAAACATTCTGAGTGAAGTTGCCTAAGGGGGTATAATCTACTGTTACACAAGCAGTGTAAGTGTGAACCTTTAAAATATCAAATGGTTGAGCAGGTGTATGCCAACCTGAAGGCGAATAATGTTTCCTAAGGGGCTGTCTATTTAATATATGTCTCAGGAAGTTGGCAATTAGCCTTAGAGCTGAATTTTATAGGATGAGATCATGTTGTACATTTAAAGATTATAAGGCGCCATAAAAACATTTTGCAAAGAGGTATATCATTTTACTGTGCACCACTCTGTGCATCAGATCTGTATTTGACCTTCAGAAGGGGCTAGTACAATGGTAAGAAAATCGCTTCCTCTTCAAAGACTACCTGGATAAAAACAAATTGAAGTTGAAAGTTATTTTTATACTGTCAATCATAAACTGGTTTAATTCAAATAAATATAAAAAATGAAATGAAACTAAGTAATTTAGCTTTAACAAATTATGACTCTTTTTTTTAAATTACGTTCAAAATAACATTTAGCAGAGGAACATAATAATCCTATCTCAAAACAACCGGAGCTATCACCTTAATTTTCAAATAATAATCAAAACAGACCTGCAAAGAAGAAACAAATAAATGGTTTTGAGGGACTTATCAGTCACTATGACTGTTAAAGCGGTTATTATCATCAGATAATTTTTTAGTAGTATGACTTCAGTACAGGAGCCGTAACAGGGGATAGGACCAGTTCTACAAGGGCACAGGCCACTGTTGGCAGCTGTCTGGAACCCCTCCTGGGGAACACAGAAACACAAAAATGCAAAAACACACCCTCTCCTTACACTATAGAGATGTATCACATATGGAAAGAAACGAGCACTGAGAGACAACAAGAGAAAGACGATTACAGAAATTAAACATTAGGTGTGAGCGTGTTTGTGATTAATTGAGGTAAATTTTGCTATATATTTCTGGCCCAATAGACGAATAAGAATACATGTACATAAGCCAGTGTGTTGCTTTGCATGTGTATTGCATATGTTTCCCTCGGGGGGGCCTGCGACAGTTTGTGCCCAGGGGACTTTGTACTTTTTATCCAGCCCTTTTCAGACGACTTGTTATCCAATCAGTATTCCATTTTGCTTTACTTAAAATATTTTCCCACCTATTATCTTCACCACAAAATGAATATACATGAGTAGAAATGAAAAATTAGGACATTTAAAACTTCATGAGTTTGGAAAAATATGATCAAGGGGAAAACAGTATTTCAATTACATCTGGAGTCAGATGGTAAATATGCTGTTTAACAATTGATATGCAAATGATATGCAATTTATTTGCAGAGCTTTTTTTTTCTAAAACAATGAATAGTTTAAATATACAGAAATATACAGAAATATCTATGTGTCATGCCTCCTCAGCCGAATCAACATCTCTTAATTTCCAGTGTTGTTTCACGTTTTAGCATAGAGATGCCCCACAAATCAGGTTAAGCAGACAAACATGCAACAACCACATTTACTGACTTAGATTATCTATGGTGTTATCCGGAGACCAAACATTAAGCAGGAAAAAAAGTAGCGTTGTGCTCTAAACTGGCTGGTAATGGGTGTTTTATTGAGCAAATTAGTTTACAATTGCCTTATTCAGTCCCATTACAAGAAACAAAGGGCTGATCCAGGCAACAGTTTTTTGTTAATACTTTGACAAAAATGATTATTCAACCAAGTCATTACCTGGTATTTTACACAAACTATCCCTCTGAAATTGTCTTTAGATTCATGTTTAATATATTTACTAATTCATTAAATTTAGCAAGTAATCATCTCTGCCTCTTATACTCTGAATTTGGGTCCACAACAATATCCACCAACGTTGACATTGGTGGGGTCAGCTGTTCTGCATTTCGTAAATGTGAGCATCATGAGTAAGCATACAAAACATATATATATTGAGTTTATGTACTCTGTTTATTCTACAGTGGTGCACATTAATGATATCTGTATCTTTTGTGAAAGCTTTCTTGCTTTTATTAACAATTGTCTATCAAAAAGTAAATCAAAGTAAATTAAAATGAAAATCAGGATTTTTTTTTTTTTTTTTTTCTTAGGCAGAGAAAGGCATGACTTAGCTTAACAGCCACTGCTCTCAGCAGAGGTTTCCAACTTTCTGTCCTTGGTAGGTATCAAAACAAAACAACTAAGTGATTGAAAGTGCTTATAAATCTTTTTTGTTGTTGTTGGTTGTTTATTTTTATTTTTATTTTTTTAGTTTGTGCTTCCATTATCTATTTGACGTCCTCAGTCCAACATACAAAGGAAACAGAAATCAATGCACTTGAGGAGTGGTTGGAGGGCCTTTATCTTTTGCGGCGGATGATTTGGCTATGTGAATTATTCATCAGCAGAGAGCTATTGCCTTTGCTGGTGAGCTCAGAGGATAGAAATAACAGCTTTTCCTTATCACTCTTAATCTTAGGAGCTGAAGTAATGCAATTTTCAACATTTAGCACTTAATGGCATGTCAGAGAGGCAACATGATCTAAGACCATTAGGGCTATTTTATGCTGAGGTTCAAAACAGCCCTTTTTGCTCTTATCTGTGCTTCTGAGCTCTCTGAGGAAACAGGAAACCATCAAAGGTGTGAGGAAAGTCAAGTTTTAGGACACTAACCCATGAAAATGGAGAATGTCTTTGACACTTTCCCTTTATTCTGGTGGTTGCCCTTACATAGCCCATTTTCAAAATTCCATTACCTAAAAACCAGAGAGTTTTAAATAATTTGCTATTTTCCCCTGCAAGCCTATTAGGAAAAAAGTTAATTAGTGCCATCACACGATCTGACAAAATAGCGGAAACTTGGGTTAAATATCGAAGTTCTAATTTTAAATATATTCAAATCCACACAGCATTTAGTTATTTGTTCTCCTACAGAAGTTGTTTGTTTATTTTTTTCTTTTTTTGGATTTGAAAAGTCCAACAAATTATGTTCTCTACCATCAAAAATTGACTTGAATACTACTTCCAAAAATAAACGTAGAAGCAAGTTATAAAACAAAGCAACCTTGTAGTTGTTTTAAATTGTCTTTGACTGATGCATGTCTTTTCACCTGTGTTTTGGTCAGAACCCGATAAGATGATCAGTAGCATTGCCAGAAGTAGATGGTTACTAATGTTCAAGGGTGTGTACACTACCAAAGCATCTAACATAACTACCTGAAATTTGGGTGTCTAACTTGGGCATAACTAAGTACCCAAATTTATGTATAAACTTCTATTTCTAAGAATTTCTATTATTTAAAACTAGTTATAAAGGTTCCAGACAATTTTGTGTGTATATGTAAAGCAAGAGAAAATGGTGTCACTTTGTCAAAGAGCTTTTGGTTTCATAAGAAAAAAGACTTTTTGCCACCTCCTCACTTGCCACCTTTATTTCTATCAGTGCTTTTTGTCAACCATCTAAAAAAGAATAAATAATTGCTTCTTTAGAAAGGCCATTTTGATCTGATTCTCTCAGTGACATGCTATGAAAGTTGTACAGCAATACTTTTACAGATATATAGATATTTCCAATTATTCTGTCACCATGGACATGTCTTCACATGTATTTAATGCTTGTCATTCTTTGAATCCAGTGCCAAAATTAAATAACACAGAGATCAAAATGGAGGAGATTCCACTCTTTTAGGAATTCACACCTTTGTGTCTTACCTAATCACATGGTAGTTTCTTATGTTAATATTGTCCAGGCACAAGATTAAATCTACATGACCTATTAAAGGACAGAAGCCCAGATCAAAATACTCTGGAAGAAGTCTTGGCAGTGCAAAAATAGTTTTTAAATCAAGGATAACTGCAATATTTTATAACTTTTTATATTAGTAAGGTGATAAAGTGCATAAATGATAAATTGTTAGACTTAAGGGTTTCCGTCTCAATTTTAGTATATAACATCACAGAAAACTTTAAACAATCACACAACTCCCTCTACACATAGGCAATCTCAAATGGCTTCCATGGCCTCTGGCAACATTCCACTAAAACAGAAAGGTTTCCCTGGTGGAAAATCCTTGAAAAACTCTGAATAAGCTGGAGAAACTTTAGAGAGCACAGTTCATGATGGCATCAACAAAAGAATGCAAACTGAGTGTGCAGTGATAGAAATGGTACATAACCAGCCACGACCTTAATAGAAAAATTGTGCATAAACTGTCCCTGCTACTGTGTTTTAAGCAAAATATTCACATGCTACAGAAAAAATTAGAGGTAGATTATCAAAGAAAGCACCTAACACTGTTTAGGGTTAAAACCAGTGATGGCTGGCGGAGTTTTCTCCAGCAGGGTCTATAACTTCAAAATAGACGTATAACAAAACCTAATCAAATGTATGCTAAGGTTTCACACCAGTATATTTATGTCATGATCAGGCCTGTTTGCTCCTCCTTAATTAGTAACTATTTCACCTGCTGTTTTCCCTCCCTGCCTCAATTATAATTTATTCCTCTCACCTGTTTCCTCTGGTTTATATTCAGTTCAGCCTGAGCATTCAGTGCCAGATCATTACTTGTCTTTTTGTTACTCTGTCTGTTCAGTTTTTGCCTTGGTTCATGCCCTGGATCCTGGCAGCCAGTGGAAAGAGGGTTTTTGTGTTTGTCACATCTCCTGATCGTCCACTGTTCCTCCCTCGCGAAGTCCTCTGGGTTTTTGGCTCTATATGTGGGGAGGTTCAGTTTTTATCTCAGTAAGCCTGGCTCCAGGGAGGAGACCAGTTTAAAGTCCTGCATCAAGTTCTGGTTCCACGTCCCGTCTCGGCTACCCTCTTCCACTGAGCCTGCTCATCTGCACCTGATTCTGTCTGCTCCTGTGCGTGACCACCTGGTCACGCTTTTGGACCCTGTCAGACTCAGAACCTGCCTGGGAGCTTGTGGATGCCTGGAAGCCTGGATCCTGCCACCTGTCTGTTCAAGCCTGATCTGGATCCTGTTCCTGTCTGTTCTGGATCGCTGATCTGGATCGGCTTCCAGCATGTCCTCTGGAACTGCAGCACTTGGGGGACATTCTTGGACTGGACTGTTAAACCAGGTAAGTGGCCAACTCAGATAATCGTCTTCTGTCAGATGATCATGGTCACTTACCTGTGTTTCTCCTGCAGAGTGTCTGTGATTGGGCGTTCCCCCGCTCCCCATCCTGCAGTGTCTGCGAGCCACAGCTCCACTTTAGTTTTTGTTTTATTTGAAACTTTTTGAACTTTCCTACTGACTGTCTCTCCTTGAATACTGGGTCCATCTGTCCGCGTTTCAATTTACACGAATGGCACTAAAAAGAAAACATAAATTTTTCTGAAAACTGCGTTAAATCAGTCATACCTGTCGCACTCCATGCTGGTTCAGACAATGACATTTAACAACGGAGGCAGGGAAAGCAGAATAAAGCGTTAGCCTTGCTGCATGCTCTTAGCAAAGCCTTGTTGCTGAATAATCATACAAACCTGTCAATCAGCTGCAGATATTTTGCAAATAAAGTTGCTTGCAGATCTGGGCGCAGGAGAGTTGTATCCCAGGATAGTCTTATCTATGCATTGAAGAGAAGCTGCTGCACCCTAACTCTAACCCTTTAGACATTTTTTTTTCTGTATAATAGTACAGAAAGGCATACACTATTTTCAGGTAATCCAACTTAATGAGGGGATGATAAATCTGGTTTAAACTAGCATGCCACTTACTGAGAGAAGAAGTGAAGTTTATATTTAGCCACTTCAGATTTAGGTTAAAAGTGGTCATTAACCACTTGAAAATCATCCTCTCATTTTACTTTTCATTATTTTGTTTTAAAGATACTTTAATATCCGCCGGCATAACATTGGAACCTTCTATACTGTATGATCATTTTTTTTGTTTGAGCTGTTATAAAATGCTGAAAAATGCTAAAACAAAAGGAAAGCATCTGATCAGATTCTTCTGATCATTCCAAACCCTTTCAGAGATTTCATTGAGGTTAAAGTCATGAATATGTGCTTCTAGCCTATTTGAAAATAAAACATTTCTTTAAGAAACCCATTGTTTTAACACATTAATTTGACTGTAGGCGTTTCGGATCAATGAGGAAAAGCAGAGTAAATAAATGACTGTGATGTACTCTTGCCTCCAAAATGACTTAAATGAACTGGAGCAGAGTTGAAGGACAACACCAGAGCTCTGAATAGTCCTCTAATACACAAGGAAATAAAGGTCGGATTCCACAAGCTGGAATTAGTGTATTCAAAGCTGCCACTGCAGAAATGCTTGTGACATAGTTTCACAAAAAAAGTTCAGATCAGGAGTGGTTTTGGGCCCCTGAGCACAGATGAAGTGATGTGCCCCCAACCTGGAAATGAGCAAAAATAGGCTTAGACTTAGACTCAACTTAATTTATCCCTTGGGAACACTCCTTCAGGGAAATTTATATAGTTCAAAAGAGAATAAAAATGTTGTTGTGACCTGGAATATATTTCCCTTATATATAAAAGTGTCTGCACTGTGAGAGCTAAGGAAAGACTAAAAAATACACTGTTTAACAGTTGGTTCCTCTTGATTTAAATATCTTTGGTAGCATCTCTGTAGGTTCTGTTGGACCCAGGGACCTCAGTGGTTTGCTCAGCTTTTCAAATTAAATAATATATTTGGCAGCTGTTCAAATTGCTTTTGCTGGCCAGGTGAATTGCCAGGCCATCAAAAGTACCTGAACTTGATACATTTCTCACAGGTTTCGCATTTTGAACGCATCATAAATCCAAAAGCTAGGATAGGCTATCGTGCATAGCTACTTTAAAACATGCTGAAATATATAATAGATCAGTTACTGCATCCTTTAAAAGAAACTTCACAGATGAAATATGGATTTCCTGTTTGTTGCCAGTTGACAGAAGATCTGTTTAAATCTGTGTACGAACTTCAAATGACATAGAATTTTTTGTTTTACTGCAGCATAATATTTGTAGCAAAATTAAAAGCGAAGGTGTAACTTGTAAAGCTAAATTTGTATCTCTCAGCAGCCGAATTGAGGAGTTGTATTCACTGATTTGTAGTTGAGTTAAGGAAAAAAACATAAAAATTGGAAAGATTTAAATAAAACTGTTTGAATTTGTTTGTGCCATTTGAGTTAGATCAACAGAAGCAAAACTAAGAGGGCAAGGGATTTTTTTGTGATATTTTTGATTTCTGATTCTAGGAACACAAATAGGTAGAAATGGTTTTTGTAATTGCTAATGTTAGTAAAACCCCTATTACAAAATGTCTATTTCAGTTCTATCTACAACTTTAAATTCAGTTACAATGCACAAATACTTGTGAATCAAAATTACAAAATTACTATAGTAATAAGCATAAACTATATCAAAAAGACTGATCTAAGTCAGAAGACAGGTACTCACAGTGAGATGTGAAATGGGCAGATGTAAGAGTGACAGGGAAAGAGGATTGTGTGATCAGCAACCAGCAATCTCATCCTGACATCGCTCACAGCAGAGTTTAACACCATAATTGATTACTATAACACATTCATATCACCCCATGATTTTGGTGACATGAATGTGTGAACCACGTTAACAGAATCATATCTCTTGTTATTTCCAGTGCACAAATCTCTGACGCAACTTCACACATTCTTAAGACAAAAATAGAAAAATAATTTGCCATTTATACAAATTATAGCATTACAAGAAATGCTATCTCCTTTAAAAAATAAACTGGCTTTTGTCAATCTTACTTCATCTAATAAATCTACTTTCATACTGCAACTTCTCACAAAAATATGAAATGACAATTTCTGAAAACACCAAGCCACTGTCAAGTTATTATTTAATCTGCCCTGACTCAACAAGGCCTGGCCCCTAAAATAGGATGCAAAGTCTTTCACTAGGTTTGTTACACACATTAGATTTAAAACAAACATTGCATGTTTGTCAGATGAGGATCTTACTAAAGAATGATCAGCATTTTTTGTTAAAAATTTATAGGGAGAAGATTCTACAACCCAGTTGACAGGATATGAGATATTTTTTTTTTTAGTTTGTTTAATTTCAGCGACATGCTGTTTATTTTATTTTTATTTATTAATTTTTACAGCACATGAAGAAATACTGACATTATTTTCAGATTACACATAAATACATAAATACACTAATTCCACCGTGGGGAAAGGAATGACTTTAGAGTTAAAATTAGGATTCAGTCGGTGCTAGCAACCCACTGGCACAATCTGAAGTCATTCTTTGGGTCTGCTAACCACTAATAACAATCATGCGCATGCATGTGAATTACTAAAGGTATGCTGGCCTGATGGGGTATGCTGAGCTGACAGTATACCGGCCAGGTAAGGCCAATTGCAATCAAAGTAATCAGGAAAAAGGACCGTTGAGAAGATCTAGTTTGTCAAATGAAAATATGGTAACGATAGATCGGTAACTACAAATTGGAGCATAATTCCTATATATTCCCAAAATCTAAGACCATTTATTTGAATTATTGGAAGCAAATTATCGGTACTTCAACATATCAGGAAGCACATTTCTCATCTCGAACAATATATTTATTTGAGAGGCTTAAAAGTTTCATCAAATCCAGTCACAACAACTTCCAAAAGAACATCTGACAACTTCAAATCAAACTTCTTATCGCAGGCATGGATGAAGAGATGCTGAGTTTGGAGGTAGAGAACAAATTAATTTTGTTTGATTACTCCTATTACAAGGACCAACAACAAAAAAATAATGTTTAGGCAGAAAAATGTGATTGATGCTGATGGTGAGTTTTAATATGTCATATTTAATCAAGCTTTTATTTCCTCCTGGTTTTCTCCCATGAATTAAACAATATTATCGTCAATAAATAAAAAATAAAAAATGGAGAGTCAGATCACTGATGAAACCAGAATAAAAGGATGTAACGATTGCAGAGAGATACAACACTCATGTTTTTTAGTTTCTCTGCTAATATAGCCCCTAAATCATTTGTACTTTTAGAAAGAGTAGCTAGCTTTAAAACTTAAGTAGGGTAAAACTTGTCCAGGTTAAAATAAGATCAAACCGTATGGGCACATCTGAATCCATTTGTGAGAAGCACAGATGAGAAATATAGAGTCTTCATAAAAGTCTTTCTTTTCAGAATGCTTTAAATGTAACATGTCATGTGTGGACAAAAATAAAGTGGATCAAGGTGTCATATTTGTTGTAGATTAGTAATACATAAATACAACCGCTTTGAACTGAAAAATAGAATGCCAACTTTGGATTAGACACATGACATGTGACACAATCCTCTGAAGGATTTAATAACATCCCTTCATAGTGTGAAAGCATAATAACTTATCTAAAACCTAGGTTATACTGTAACCCTAACCCTAGCTAAATTATACAAACTAAATAATTAACTTTCCTCTACCAGTGGAAATAATTTCAGCTCAATTTTTTTATGCAGGAATTGTAATTTATGCTGTCAGTCCATAAAAACAGTCAATCCTGCATGCAATTTCCAAATAGGCACATTTCTGCTCAGCAGAATCTTTACTGTGAATATTTCCACAGGCCAGTGACAATCTAATTTGCTTTATATCTTTAAATATTTTCCACTCTGAGCCCTCTTTTGTGTTTAAGTGTGTGCTAAGGAAAAGTGTCAACACAGAGAAAGAAAGCTCAGTATTGGTCACAGGAGGGCATGTCATCCTATAAAACAAGCAAGTTCCTAATGATTTTTTTCAGAAACTAATTTTCTGCTTTGTGGCACAGCCCGTAAAACAAGGTTGTTCTCCTCCATCGAGGGATGAATAGAGATTTAAGTGTCCTTTCCCTTCATTCTCTTTCAAATGCATTCACACATTGCTCGGCTAAAAACTAAAGGCTCTCCCTAAAGGCTCTTTGCATATTCTTAACACATAAAAGGCACATTCTAAATATTTTCCATTTCTGTTTATTTTTTTATGTCATACATTTACTATTGTGTCACATTTATGTGACACCTTCCTGCAGATTACATGCAATTTCTTTTTATAAAGAAGCCAAACTTCATTGGAGAGAAGAAATCAGCTTGGCAATAATGCTGAATTTAGCTTTGATATACTGAGCCCTTGCTAATATAGGACTTTAATGCCTGCACCTTTCAAGACTCCCGGAACTCTGATACCATCCTTGGAGGTTACACATCAGAGTTGTTTTCGTCAATAATGACAAGGATGGTGTGCGGGTGGCGCAGAGGTTGGCGCGCATGACCCATGTACAGAGGCCTTAGTCCTCAACGTGGGCAACTGGGGTTCAAATCCAGCCTGTGGTCCTTTCCCGCATGTCTCACCCCCTTTCCTGTCAGCCTGCTGTTAAAAAAACTTAACTCTGACAAACTCAGCTCTTCCAGCTGTGCTTTTGCAGAAATACGTCTTTGTACTTAGCTCCAAGTCTGCCCTTATGCTCCCCTTTGAGGGTTCACTCTCAGCAGTATGGCTCTTCCTACCCTCGCTACTTAATGAACTATATGTGGCTGATCATCCTCTGCCAAGCATAAAAAATCCTTTTGTCTAAATATCAGGATTTTATTTCTTCCAGATCACAAAAGGGGATGCCATACCTTCTTTAATTTACACCAAAAGGAATCCCTAGATTATATCCAAAGCAAATATTTCATTGCATATTGTTTATTTCTCGGTAAAAACCCAGATGAAAAGGTATATAGATCTTTTAATATTTCTCTCTCATAGTTCTTTCTATCTATCTGAATATTTCAACTTTTTAGTTAACATATTGAAATTTAGGTCAGGATGGCCATGGCATTATAAGGCAATTGTGTAGGTTTTCTGCGTATTGTTTTTTATATCAAAGCCCTATGAAATTAAATCTACTTTGACCCCTGACCACCAAATTCTTAGAAATAAAGCCAAAATTGTCAAATTAGAAAAAGAATGTTTTTGTTCTTGCTTTTTTGGAGTAATGAAGATTGACTGATCTGTGTGTAAAGTGTTTGCTTTTGGATGGAAAATTGCACATTTAAAACCATTCCTTTATTGTAAGTATTGTCAGCTTTTCTGTCTGCTATATTGACCAATATGATATGTTGAACTAGATCTGCTATTTTCACATTTTTTTGTAAGATACTTGTTTTATAAAAGGGGACATTAGATCATAAAAACATTTATTTGAATTCTAGAAATCTAAGTTTTCTGCCATACAGCAATGGTGAACTGCACAGCCACATTGCATCTCTAACAGTTGTAGTATCTAGGCAAGAGCTGTCAGTCTGGTAGTGGTTATTTTAAATTGTGAAGGTTAACTGTTTTTGAAGTGCAACATAAAACTGACTAAAACAAGACTAAAACCTTTTTGAGATTTAGTTGACTAAACTGGACAAAGACTATCACATATCGTAATGACTGAAATGTGACTAAAACTAAAGCCTTGCAAAAGTATTCACACTATATATTTTTTTCTTTATACCACAAACTTTTAAACATGTTGATGGCTGTGTCATGCTGTGGTCCTTCAAGAGGACCTTGAAAACTGGTAATCTAATGGAAGGATAAATGGGACTGAACAAAGGACAATTTCAAATGAAAGCAGAAACACTTTACTCATTAGATATCATTAGATTTACAAAAAATAAAATATATGAAAACATCAGTAAGTAATACATGTGCAAATTCAGGTTAATTTGGCTTTATAAGAGATAGTGGTCTTTTCAACTAACTGCATTTTGGACTTAAAAAGAACTCAACAGAAGCAATATTTATTTAGCTAAAGGAGAGGTGCCCATGTCAAGCAATCAACTATTAATTTGGCCAGTCAGTGGTTTAAAGAAACTAACAAGGTCCATTTAAATGTTGGTGCCTGGTTATTCGTAGGTTATCTGTAAGTTCGCCTTGAAAAGTGCTCAGCTCTTCTTCCTGTGTGAGTGTTTCTTTGCATTCTTGTTTTAGAATAAGAGTGAGTACCAGTTTTAGTTTTCAACCTTTTGAACAAAGATTACAAAGTGAGGATATTTTAGCCTTTCCTCACAAGCTATTTTGCTAACCATTGGAAAATTACACATTGTAAGCACCGACTGCTCCTTGTAGGGCTCGATGCCTGGACCCCATTTGGAGAACTGCCGCTTTTGTCTCAGTGGTCATGTTTAAGACTAAGGTGTAAATTGAGTTTAGGATGGGGTTAGGGTGAGGTATGGACCCTTAATGTTTATGGAACTTAATAAAAAGGCCCTGCAAAGATAGTAAGACGAGATAATTATGTGTGTTCTTATTTCTTTCTTTTATTGTTGTGAAGTTTATTTGTTTTCGAGAAGATCTTTTAATTTCAATATAGGATTAGTTCTTTGTTTTTACTTTCAATTGGTTTAACAATGTGAAAGGATTAGTCTCTTTTTGTTGTAAAACTATCACAGTTTGTAAGTGGCTATTTTATTTTAGCACTCAAAGGGACAGTAAAATCCTTCAATTTTCTGCTCCTACCTTACGGCCACCTTTTCAAGCCACCCATTGCCTTCACCTGTTTCAGGCAGTGGCTTCTGAGGCTTTGTGAAGGCAAATCTGTGTTTTGCATGGTCCACTATGGTGTCACGAATCTAAAAAAATAATGTACCTGTTTAATAATAGAGAAGCTATTAGACAGCGTTATACTTTTTATATATAAGAGAATGTGTTTATTTAACACATTTACCCTTTTCAGTGGCACAGTGGGTAGCACTGCTGCCTTGCAGCAAGAAGGTTGTGGCTTCGATTCCTGATCTGGAGTCTGTCTGCATAGAGTTTTCATGTATTTCGGCTTCCTCCCACATTCCAAAAACATGACTGTTAGGTTAATTAGCCTCTCTAAATTCTCCTTAGGTGTGTGTGAATAGTAGTTTGTCTCTATGTTGCCCTGCAATGGACTGGTGACCTGTCCAGGGTGTACCCCGCCTCTTGCCTGTAGACAGCTGGAGAAAGGCACCAGCACCCCTCGTGACCCCACTTGGGATAAAGTGTCTCAAAAAATAGATGGATGAATGGATGGATGGGTGTTTATTCAAGAGCAGCTATGCAAATTAAAAAAACATCTAGAAAAAGTGCTCTATATTATTTTCTATGTGAATCCCAGATTATTCATTCTTCTTTGCCTTTTCTAAAAAGCTGTATTGGTCTTAGAATATTGGATACAGAATTCAAGGCGAGACAGTCAGTGGGAAAGTTCAAAGCGTTTATTAACCAAAACAGGTGCGCGGGACTGCTCGTCTGCTGCAGGCAGATCTCTGCAGGGATAGGAGAATACAGGTCAGAGACTGGATGTGGAGCTTAATGCGACTTGAAGCTAGTCACTGACCTGATTCAAAGTTCAGTCCGTTTGCGGAGCTTTGACCGCTGTTGCGGCGGGCGACGCCCCCAGAGAACCAAGAGAGCAAGCAGCTGACGCAGAGCAGCAACAGAGTCCAGAAGGGAAATCCAAGGCCGAAGTCAGGAGACAGTTCCAGGTTCAGAAGCCGGTAGAATCCAGGACCAGATGCGACAAACAGAGCAGACAGGGGCAAGGCAAAAACTCGAGATCCACAGGGCAGAAAACTGGTCATAATAAGGGAAACAGACAGACTAAAGATTGCTAGGAAACATCTCACCAAAACACACGAATAACCTGGCGCTGATGGGAGGCAAAGACACAACCTAAATAGTAGAGGAACCAGGTGGAAATGATCGGCGATAATCAGCCGCAGAGCCAATTAGACAGGGGAGCAAGGGGCAAAGGAAAAAACCAAACCACCAGCGCCAAAATCATGACAGAAGCACTTTAAATCAGTCCTACTTGTCTTTATCCATGCTGGGTCAGATCCTGACATTTGAAAAAGGAGGCAGGGAAAGCAGAATACAGCTATATGTAGCTACCCAAGTCTTATTGCTAAACTAGGTTCTGGAAAAGAAAGTTTCTTCCGCGACACAACCTGTCAATCACTCGCAAAACGTCTGCGCTATGGTGGGAGGTGCTGAGCAAATACACTTCCTGTCACCATAGGTCGCTGCTTAGCTGCTCCCTGTGCCATCCTATACGTTTGTATTTTAGAGGACCTACATGTACAACTTTTAAAGAGAGTTAATAGTTAAACACTCTTGCGCCCTAGGGTAGAAATACATCACCAATCTGACGAAAAATGAAATTAAGCTTTACTCGTCATTAAACATTAAATATTTATCTTGCACATCTAAAAACTATATATCAATATATTTCAAATTATTTTTAATATTAATTATTAATCAATAAATTATTTTACGTCTTAATCGGTCTGCTTTCCTGTCATCCTCCCTTATCACCAGGGCAGCGTACAATGAGCCACCTCTGCCTAGGCTCAGGTGCTCACCTTCCACTCCTGTCTAAGCTCCAAAACACCTCATCTTTTTTCCCTGTTGGCCAGGGGATCCTCCTCAAAGCAATTTGGGTCCTAGACATATGAGAAGAAACCATGATCTAGACATACCTCCTGGACTCCCTGACCTGGCAGCTTAGATTCATGGTGGACCCCAGGAAACCCAGCATCGTTGTTCAGCTTTCCATAAAAAATAAAGCACAAAAACTTAGTTGTTAAAATCCTGATCTGCTATGTAGATAGACACTGCTTTTATTTAATGATGATTTGAAACAGCTCAGTTTGCTATGCAAATTGCTGGTGAAATTTAAAGCAAGGGACAGCACCAAAACTTTTAGAGATATTGCTGGTGTGGCATTTGATGTAAATTGTCCATTAGTCCTTGACATGGTGTCATGATTTCTGGCTCTAATTCTGGTCGGATTCAGTATTCAACACACCTGTTAGCTCCGCTATGTTCCCAATCAGCCTTCATCAGAATTACCTGCTCACCTGACTAAATATCCAGCTCTCAGACCAGTCACCAGTTCCAGATTATAATGAGCCATAGGGGGGTTTCGTCCAGCATTACTGTGACTGTCTGCTTGCCTGATATTAAATTCTGGCTCTTCCATTTTCTGGTCATTACAAATTATGATTTTGAGCCATTGCCATATGGTTTCAAACACATGCCTTACCACTAGAGTTTTAACAAATAAACAACAGGAGAAAAACTGGCAAATATTAACACTGGTTCTAACCTCAAACGCATTTTAGACAAATGGTGGCAACATCATGCTATTATGGGGTAGATTTGCTTCAGAAGACCAGAAAGCTTAGCCAGAGTTGTTGTGAAGAATAATCAATACCTGGTATAACAATGGGTTTACTTTGTACTTAATTGCAGACTGATGCACACATTTAAAATATTGGTGACAAGTTAATTTCTTACTATATTTTCAACAATTCTGAATATTTACAGTTTCATAAGAAAACAAAACAGTTTTTTCATGATCTTGGAGCTGATGACTTGCTTAATTATTAATTTCATTACACTGTCTAACTCATCTGATCCACCTGCTCTTACGGTGCTTGCTTCCAGTCATCAGGGAAAGATTATATTGTACTCTCTAGCCAGGGGTGAGACTGTTTTTAGATTTCCTTGGTATTTCTGATTTCCTGATCCTCAGCTGTTCTGCCTCTCAAGCACTGAGCCTGCCCGTTCCTATCTGAGAGGTTTGCCTGGACTGTCTTTGGACTCCTTGACATCTGTGCTTGTCTGTTCCTGTTCTGATTGGTTTGCCTGACCTGGCTTCAGACTCCTGCATGCTCTCTGGGGCTGCAGCATCTGTTACACTCTGGGCGACACCTGAACCTTGTTCTCTGGGCACGGACTGAACTGTTTAACCAGGTTAGTGACTCACACTTTCATAATCATCCTGCGTCAGATTACTGTTGTTTCTCGTGTTTCTCCCCCTCAGAGGTTCCAGCCTTAGATGCCATAGCCACTTCTACAGCAGATCGACGGTCCGTGTTATAAATAAAAAAAAAATTTTTAGTAATGCCACTATCTGTCTGGCCTTGAATACTGTCACTAGCTGTGAAATGTTTGTTCTGTGTTTTTTGCGTAAATACAGTTGGTTAAAACATATCTTTTCCTTGTGCTTAATTTATAAACCAGGCCATTGACATTTACTAATGGTGAAGACATCTTAAAATTAAACAGCCTACTCAAACTATAACTCCCAGTTCCAGTCAATAATGTATTCATAATCTGCTAAAACAAATAGCACAACACATGCTATCGCATGTCCAGGAGCAAAGGAAGGGGAAGTAAATGAAGGATGTGTTTCCAGAAATGCTTCCACCAGTCATCAAATACTCTTGTCCAATGACTTCCAGAAGCTCTCTGCCAGACACTGCACTTGTTTCCACTGATTTTTGTGAAGATCCTTATGAACAAAGTCACCAGGAGGAGCATTTACTAGTGACATCTTTTAAGTGAGATTCATTGCGGATGTTAATATAGTAGGATTTTCAGGATCAGTTGACATCGGAGTCAATGGCCTGGGATTCAAAATAGCCATGACTTCTGCCTACAGTGTTGTCAACACCTCATGTGTGAGCCTGTTTGTGTCAGACTGCGGAAACATCCCTTCCAGAATCTGACATGCAACTCCTATCAGTCTCTCCCAACAGCTTCTGGGATGGGATGATTGGGGGAGTTGAAAATCCATATGGCTGGTTGTCGAGGTAACTTGTCTGTTCTGGATCGCCAGTATTGATTTTTAACTCTTTGCATGCTACAGTAAAGTTTGTGCCACTATCAGAGCGAAACTGAATGATCAACAAATTGCAAATAAACGTTGTAAAGCATTTAAATACTTGAAGTGGACATAGATTCTAACTCTTTGATGTGCATTGCTCTTGTGCTCATGCATGTGAATAACACTGCCCATCGCCTACTTTCAGCGCTGCCTCCACAAGTGTGGCCAGTGACAATTATCCATGGCCTGAATATGTCTAGTCTGACATGGGTAAAGGGGGGTTCTGAGTTGAGTATGTCAACTGATAGTGGTACTATTTTCTGCTTCATTACCATCCCTCTCATTTTTTTGCAAGGAACGCAGTTGTAGATGACACTAGACATCAGCCGTTTGCCACCAACTCTCCATATTCCTACGGACCATACAGCACCTTCAGTAAAGTGACGGCCTTGATGAAAATTTCCTCATGGTAGTGCCTAACTCTGAGTTGCAATATGGTGAGTTTTGGGCAGTATGACAGGATGTCTCTCGTCTCTTGGTAAGTCTCTAATCCAACAGAGTCTATCTCCATTGATGAAAGTATTTAACTTTTTTAGTGAACTCATTAATCGTTTAACACTCGCCTAACTCTTCTTTATAGGATTCTCGCTGAGCACAACAAATGACGACTGTTTTAGCTTTCCATCCTGCATCGACAGAATCAACCTTGTGAGTCTTGGTAAATGTTGTTTTTACTTCGAGGAGCTATGTGATGGCTTGTAATAGTCTCTTCTGGCGAGAAACACATTGAACTTAACTGATGATCTGCAGCCTTTGTGTACTGCAGTTGACAGCAACCTGGGCCAGTACCTCTATGTCAAGTTCTGGATTCACAAGATCAAAGCTGTTTCTTTTGAAAGCTGTTTTTCAGGAATGAAGGACCTGAGATCCAGTTAGAGTCCCATAGGAGGTCCACAGATGTGGGTCTGGTGGCACGATCCGCCGGATTCTGTTTGGTGGCAGTAAACTGTCAACTTCATTTGCTGATCCGATATACTCGGTTGGCCACATACATGTCAGATCTCCTGGGGATGTTGTGGAACTACCCAAGAATAATCTTGCTGTCAGAAAATGTAGGCTGTGACCACATTCTTCTCTCTCCTGAAGCACATTGAGACACCAAGCAGGGTGTTATTTAAATCTGACCGGCTGGGCAGCATGTCATTCACTGACACACTGTCATATTTGGCACTTGAATCGAAAACCACTCTGATGTGATTTTGCTTTTGAGGATGATGGACTCCAAATAGAGGTAAGTACCACCTTTCCTGTTGTTCTTCCAATTCTGCTTGCAATTCTGTTTTCATAACAACAGTGGAAGTCTTCAATGTGACAGGAGATGCTTTTTCACAGAGGCCAATATGTTTGAAAAACCAGGGCGAGCAAGTGAACAATTGCTCTGATTATCTAACACAGCATATAAACTAATGTACATTTTAACTAAACATATCTTGCAGTATGATTTGGCATTGGTGTTTTCCACAAACCTCTGTGCATTTTGATGTCACTGTTGGAAGAGTTCCTTAAGAAATCTTGTGAGTCCCTCACCTTGATCTGTAGGAACCACTGTGATCCAGGATGGTGGACCAGGATGTTAAGCTGATGCGTGAGCCTTGTTCCTACATTTTCTTCATACCATTTCTTTACAACAATCTTTTGCTCTATGTTTGGTCAAATCACAGCATCTAAAGTAGATGTTCTTATCCTTGTGGTAGGATTTACGCTGTTATAGAGGCTTGATGTGGAATGTGTGGCATTTGCTGAGTGCATGTGTTTTGTTATGCAGATTGCATAGATGATCTGCATCTGTTATTCCCTTTTCAACACAGCTTGAAGGAGATTATGTAGTGTCAGAAAACATGCCAGTCTTTTTCACAGACACTGGTGTTATGTTGTTGTACTTTTGAGTCTATCTGTTTTGAGGGACCTGAATAGTTAATTTGAGATTTTATGAAGCTAGGGTCAATTCTGGTTTTAGCACCAGAATGCTCTCTGAAACTCTGACAAGAAGGTAAAGGATGGATAGGAGATTTGGTTGTATTCTTTGTATTTTAACCCTTGGGCAATCCAGTTTTCTGGATGAATGGACGTTTTTAAAATCTGGAGTCAAATCCACGTGACCTATCAAGATAAGCCAGTCCAGGTAAGTATGCTCCTTCTTTTGCGTATTCAAGTTCAAGCAGCAGATCTCCAAGCTCTCTTGGTCCTATGTTATCTCTGTTTGAGATTCTGGGAAATTCCTTGATCCTTTAGAAGTGAATGTTCAACTGCCTCTGGGGTTCCATAGATCTCTTCCAGTCTTTGCCAAACCACGATTAGCCCTGCAGCAAAGTTGTGGCTGTGTATGGCTCTGATTTCTTTTACTATGCCCCCTAGATGCTGGTCCAAGCCATCAAGAGGTCTAACTCTTCTCTCGCAGTTCAGGCGAGTTCATCAATGACACTTTGAAAAGAGATTTTCCACGGTCAGTTATTCTCTGGGCAATCATCAAACTATTTTAAACTAGGTGTGACCACTTCTCTTTGCATTTGATATTTTGCTACATCTCGTGTGAATTCTGAATGCTCCAAAGAGTTGCTTTAGTGTTGTCTCTGCTGTGTAGGCTGTCTCAGGTAAGTTGAATTTGTATATGTTTGTAAACATCGATTTTCCTTTGTTTGTACCTGAGAAACGTTTCCAGGAGATTGTTGTGTTTTGTTTCCTGCTGATTCCATGTTCACATTTTTAGGAGCTGTTTGCAGGAAAGTATTGTTGATTTTTAAGTTACTGATTTGTTGTTGGAAATTTTAGACTGCGGGTTGGGAAGGTGTTTGTATAGATATGTGTTCTGATGTGCACAGCTGGTCCTCAGTAGTCACAAACACTGCTTCTTCTGCAATGGCTGTACTCTAGCTGCTTCCTTTTCTTTATTTAGCATATGCATTTTTGCCTTCAATGTTGCCTCTTCAACCATCATCTCTAGTTCTTTCTTTAAGTATAAAGCCTGCATATGGGCATCTTCTTCTCTGGCTCTAGCTTTGATTGCAGCAAAGCTTGTTGTTGATTATTTATTACTTGAATTGATGGTGCATCTAGTCACCAAAGACAACTGAGTTTCTTATGCTGTTCATCCATTGTGGCTGCTTGGATGACAATGGCTAAGCACCAATTAGATCTGTGTCAGGTTGTTTTGTGAGGAACTTATTGTATTATCTGTCTCATTGCTATTCTGCCCTTGCAATACAAAGCTTTGTACAACTAGACAGATAGTTATCAGCAATGAAGATTCCAGACATTTTGTTGACGACTGAAGTGTTATTTTGTTCTCTTGTCTTCCTCAGTTTTATTTCTTTTCTCTCCATCATGTTTGTAAGAAGAGGTCAAAGGTCTGACCATGTTCTGTATAAAACAGACTGTTATGGGCATCTGTTCAGATCAGTCCATCCCTTAAATAGGTCTGACTACGAACTGCTACTCAACATTGAAAGATAGAACAAACTGTGCTGCTGAACAAAAAGGTGTATATCACACAGAAACTATAATGATGAGCGATTACTTCCAAAGATTGTTGCCTTTTAGATTAATTTAGTTTATTTTGGTTCACTGCCACTTTAAGAGACTGAGAATATACTCTCGTAAGGACGGAAGTATACAAATATCAAAGCTGCACTGTTTTATACCATAGCTGTAAGCAAGAAAACAGTGTCAGAAAACTGTATTTATAAGCTATGTTGTGCCTTGCAAGGTTGGGTTGTGGCTCCTAGTTGGACCTGTTTAAGGGGCGGACCGATCTAATTAAGCTCTGATGTTGATAGCAGCAGCTCTGATATTGGTAACAGAAGCTTCCAGATGATGCTGCTGTGGTGTTTTTAATTTCTCACAGAAACTGGCCTGAGGGGTGTTCACAACATACACTCAAACTATTACCTTGCTGATGAATGACTGCAGCACAATGACTTAATCATAAATAAACAGGAAATGGTATATATCCCTAATGATGACCCTGATGGCCATCGATAAAAAGGCCTGATAAACATAGACTTCCTGAGCACTGCTCAGTAATGAGACTCAAGTTGCAGAGGATGACAGCTCTGTTCTATATCACATGTTACTCCAGTGCTTAGGGGTGGCTGCAAAGAGAACAGTGTGTGTTGGTGTGTGTATGCATGTATGTGTGACTGAATAGCAATCCAAGTAAAAACATTTTTTTCTGTTCTACTGCCAAAAGGAGGTTCAGTTGTTGTAAAGTGAAGGCCTCCTTTGTCCTTGTCAGGTACTTTGCAAGGGGTTAAGATTAGAGCTAAGGTGTGACTTCAGAATTGGTTTAGAGTAAGGGTGAGGTATGCACTAGTGGTTAGGTTTAAGGTTATTCTAAGGGTTAGGGGAAAGACAGGGTTGAAAATAACTGAAAATCAAAAGAAGTTAATTAGAGTCAACACATGCCTTAACACGACAGACAAGAATGGATTGTGTGCAGGTGTGTGTTGTAACTTTTAAAGACATGTTTTGAAAGCTCACTGTGGGTAATCTCATTCACAACTTGCTTTCACACAAGATGTTAGTGTTTGGAGAGACTGCAATGAGGAAGTTTCTAGGAGTTATCTTGTTCACTCTTTGAAAACAAAAAAATTATTGAACTGAATCCATTTATGCAGTTTTTGAGAAGAAAATTATTAAATGATTATCAGTGTGATCTAATGCATTAGAAGCTATTTCTGATATAATTTCTGTTATAAATCCATGTACCTGTCAAATACATCACTTTTATGTATATAACAGACCAAATTTACTGTTTAGAAATAATACTATAAGACTACACAAAATACTGCATTATCCTCCAAATGATCTAAACTAAATTCCCACTACATGGCAATAAATCATTGGAACTACATAGTCCATCAGACTATCATCACTTTTTGTTTTCTCATGCAGTATACCCAGCCATCTAACTCATGCAAAAGACCATACATTGTATTCTGCAAAAGACATGGGTGAGACTAAGCACCCTCATCGGGCTGTGGCTTTGCAATCCCAAATTCATCAAACTGTGATGTGTAAATTCTGAAAATTCTTTTGTAGAAAAAGTATCAATTTCTTTAGTTATATAGTTTATATGTTGAGCCAGGCCACAGAATCCAGGGTCCCATGTGCATCAAATGGCCAGTTCACCTCTGTTTCTTCATTTTCCTCATTACCTTTAATAGAAACAGTGCACTGCATACCAGAAACATTCTGGTACCGTATAACTTTAGTAACTAACATACTGTGACCCAATCATCTACTCATTTTAATTTAATTATTGGTAAACTATCCAAAAACCTCTTAATTTTTAACATTTCTTCCATCTCTAAACATCTTTGAGTTAAAAATCTTCATTAGAACAGCAAGGGGAGGTATCCAACACCCAATGAGGTAAAATAATTTGTAGTGCTAAGTATGACAAAGGAAATCAATATGTAGAATACAATGAAACTAGAATATGAAAATTATTTATTGTCAGTCAGTTGGGAAATTCAATGTTTGAACAGCAAAATCAAAAAGGTAAAAGCAAGCAAAATGGTCCACACACTATTGAAATACAGTAAATTTCAATAATGAAGTTCTAGACTGTTTGAGTTGTTATTCCCTTGCTGTTGTTTTAGGTGGATGTTCCCCTGTTATGGTGCAATTATCTCCACCCGAATTCTTCAGGAAATAAGCCCAGTCAAGGCTCTAATCAGTTTTCAGATTATCTAAAGCTTCATGTGGAAAAAATACAGCCTTTTAAAACTAAGTCAAGCCACATTGATCACAACCATATTTCTGCCTCTTGCACCCCACTCGGCTTGCCCCTGTCTGTTATTTCTGGTATTTACAGTGTCTGCTTAAATGGTTTTGACCCTAGCCTGCTTCCTGAATCCTCTTTTAGTGCATTCACACAAAAGGTGATTCCTGCGACAAAATCTCCTTCGGGTGCTGGCGCTTGCCTGACATATCCACTGCATCTTTGATTCTGCTGGTTTCCAGTTCAACCTCAACATGGCAGACGTGGATTAATGGTGTGAGTCATAGTGCTTTGGAAAGCTGAACACACCTGATGTTAAGGTCTCTGGGGATTTTCTGTTTTTCTGGTGTGAGTGAGCTTCCTGTTACAAAAAGAAACTTTGCTGATGACAGGACCGACCCCTGTTGCTGCACACCTAATACTAAGGCCTAAACCAGGAATATCTTTCTTGTGGAAATTTGCCTTCTTGTGAATCTATTTTTATGTGGACTCTGTTATTGTTCCATATAAACAGTGAACCACAGTCCATCTTTAATCTTAATGGAAAAGGTCTTACCTGTATGCAACAGTTATCTGTTCCTTTGGTCTGTTACAGCATTTATATGACTATGGAATGAGAGTATACCGAGTTCATAGAGAGCGCTCTCTGATTTATTTGTATGTGTTAAGAAGCTAACACAAAAGTGCAGAAATGTCTGAGATTATATTTAATATATATTTCACAGTTTTCTGGGTGAAATACATGTAACATTTTGATGATTTCATTTCAGATTTTCCTTTTGTCTGGGCACCTCCCAAGGTGGTGGATAATGATAGAGCTAAGGTCCTGTAGGACTTCCAGATACAACCAGAGAAAATGGTTGTTGCCAAACAAACAGAGATTGTGATCATTGATAAGCAGCAGAGGGCAGCCTTAGTGATCGATGTGGCCATCCCAAATGATGGAAACATCAGGAAAAAAGAATATGAGAAATACCAAGGGCTCAGGGAAAAACTAGAGAGAGCCTGGAAGTCTTGATTCTGATTCAGTCTTAATGGTTTGCAGACGACTTGTACCATGCCAAGGGAAGGTTTTTGATGTTCTTTGTGACCAATACAAACATTTCAGAATAGGAGAAATGCAGATTAAAGAGGCATTCAAAACTGTTCAGCCACAAATACAACAAAAGCTGGCTACAAATTGACTTAAGATTCCACCTTGCAGTAGCAGCACATTTTGTGAATGTTGGGAAAGGGAGATTAAATAGCTAAAATCATCCCTTCCACATCATTCCTTCAACTTTCAGCACTTTTGCTGGATGTTGAAGGATTACTTCTTTCTAAATAACAAAGCCCTGCCATTTGACATCTAACTGGCATACCCAGAGGGCAGCCAACTGGCTGGATTAGTTTTCAGCTAACATTCTAACTCCGGTGTGAACGGCACCCTTGTTCTACAAATGAGGTGTTATTTAAATGAAGTTGCTCTTTTTCAGAAATGCACATTCAGGTACAACCGGGTGAGAAAATTATGAGCAATGATATTTACACTCTTTGATCACAATAATAATAGAAATATCCAGGAAGAACCGGAAAAGGCTGATGTGAGAAAAAAGTTGATGCATTCAAACATGATATATGTTCCTTAAAATTACTGCAAGACAAATACAAATGAGCATATCTGCATAATATATATACCCAGTGCAATAAGTTAAAAGACATCTAAGGTGCCAAGAAGGTTGCATGTTGTTGTTCATGTGTTGGATCTACATTTCCATGCTTCAGCCCTCTTCTGTATATTTTGCCACCTCCTTTCTGCATTCGCCACTAGGGCACTTGTAAAATTTAATTCAGTGCATGGTGGGGTTATTGTTTCTACACCGACAGTTCACCCGGCAGCTTACCCTTTTCCTTTGGGCAGGTGTGGGAGGTTGTTGCCAAAAACATTTTTTCTTTTTTTCATATTGTTATCTCCCTAATGCAACTGAGGGAGCTCTCCTGAAAGATCCATCAGAAAGTCCACCCATTGCTCCTGCACCCAGGTACATGCCTGATAAAGCATATGTTTATTTAGTGCTGCAATGTCAATCATTTTATGGAGACAAAGACTGTAAATTGTCCTGTCCCGAAGGACACAGTGTGCTCTCACACTGCCAGGTCCATCACACCCACACCACATTTCAGGCTTTTGTCGTCAGTGATTGTGTTCGGCTTCTTTTACGGGCATCCTCAGTCTCAACTACACTGTGCATGCTGCTGAGAATGGAGATGGTCTGCCTCTGTTTGGGTGCATAAACAGTCAGTGTGGTACCAGAGATTTAAAACTCCTGAGTAATGATTTTGTTGTTGTACAAAGTTTGTTTTGGTAATCCCAGAAGTCCCCAACAAATCCGTTCAATCAGTTGTCATGCAAGTGACAATGATGTTAAGAAGTTGTCTGGGGTAATGGTTCTTACTTTGTACATGAACAGTTCCATTAACTTCATCATCACATTCTAAAGATCTCTTCCCTATGAAGACGAGGGTCTCTTCCCTTTGGGGTGTCTAGGTTCATTTGAAAGATATGGAATTACATTGCAGACATCCTTAGATGTCTGCTAACTGCTAATCTACCAGGTAATGGATGAATTTACAAATTAATGGGGTGTTGTGATACAAACACCACTGGAACACATGATTACACCACCACTTACTAGGATCATGGCCCTTTAAGGAAAATTACTACCTCCTAGTGAGGGATTGCTGTCGTGTCAATAAGTCAGTGCAATCAGCTGGTTTTCCTGAGATAAAAAACTTTGAACCAATCTGCCTGTATTTTCTGGTTGAATTGTCTCTGTAAAGTGCCTTAAAGGTATTCTGAAGGATTTTTGTAATTTTTTTTTTTAAACCCGCCCTCCCCACTGTAAAGGAAAATTCAGGTCATATTCAGAATTCAAACCTCTAAAAGTACTTTAAATATGAAATTATTAAATACTGTTCAATTAATGATAAGTGTTTTTAATTAAGAGTAATTTCATTTAAATGTGCTTTACTGGACACATCCATGTTTTTCAAAGAACACTACTGCCACCTTCCGGTTTGTGACGTATTGCAGTATCGGCTGTTGATGAAGTCCCAGTGCTGTATCTGGTAGTTGTCAGAATGCATTATTATCCAAGTCATTTTGAAAACATTGTTCTTCAAAATGTTGGCTACATATTACATTTTTTTTCTATTGCCAGAAGTTCAATGGCAGTCCATCCATCCATCCATCCATCCATCCATCCATCCATCCATCCATCCATCCATCCATCCATCCATCCATCCATCCATCCATCCA
>NW_015150865.1:270541-278715 GCF_000732505.1 Cyprinodon variegatus
TGTAAGGGAGAGCCCAGCCACCCTACGGAGGAAACCCATTTCGGCCGCTTGTATCTGCGATCTCGTTCTTTCAGTCACGACCCAGACCCAGGTAAATCGAGAGCTTTGCTTTTTGACTCAGCTCTCTCTTCACCTTGATGGACCGGTACAGCGCCAGCTTCACGGCAGATGCTGCACCAATCCGCCTGTCGATCTCCCACTCCCTTCTTCCCTCAGTCGTGAACAAGACCCCGACATACTTAAACTCCTCCACTTGGGGCAGGACACACCCCCTGACCCTGAGAAGGCACTGTACCCTTTTCCGGCTCAAGACCATGGCCTCGGATTTGGAGGCACTGATCCCCATCCCGGCCACTTCACACTCAGCTGCAAACCGATCCAGCGAGAGCTGCAGATCACGACCTGATGAAGCCACTAGGACCACATCATCTGCAAAAAGCAGAGACCCAATCCTGAGGCCACCAAAACGGATCCCCTTAACACCTTGGCTGCGCCTAGAAATTCTGTCCATGAAGGTAATGAACAGAATCTGTGACAAAGGGCAGCCCTGGCGGAGTCCAACTCTCACAGAAGAGAAAAAAAAATGCACATGCACAACCATGTAGCTGCTCCCGAGAGGGAACGCCTATTAAACGCATGTGAGAACATGCACAAGCCCATTTCTCCTCGTACACGCTCTGTTTAAAAGTTGCTGTTCTTATAGCTGATCCAAGGTTACTGTGTCCGAACATCTGCCCTAACCCCTAAATCTCTCAATCACTATGTAGAGTGCGGACTATATACGGGACTTTATAGGGAATTCAGTTGAATTACCGTTTTGACATATGATCACTGCTGTTTGTTCCCAGTTGGTCACGTAATCCCTCCTCCACCGCGCAGTGCCTGCGCCATCTTTGTTTTCAGTCGCCACTGTTGGGTAGCGACAGCCGGCCTCTATGACAGCAAATCCCATAATACTTTGTGAGATCTGCCTCTTTTTCTGCCTTTCTTATTTTTTCATACACTTCTTAGACACTTTATCTCTTGCGACCCTCGACCGTTTTCAAAGAACTGCAGTGAGAAAGGTGAGCTTCCATGACTGTCTAAAACCATAGCTCACCACAGATGCTGCACAGGACCACCTAAAAGTGGTCCTGTGCAGAAAAAGATAGCTAACGGGGCGAGCACATAGGACAGCCTTACATAAACATATCAACAGAATGATTGACAATTAGGAGGACCACTTATTTAGTTGGTCCACCCGGAAATAAAAGATCGTCCTCTATACGTTTAAAATGAAATGTGTTGTGAATGGGTGCTATATAAATAAACTGAATTGAACTGACTCATGTTTCTACAAATGTAGCTGACTCAGATCCCATCACTCCTAACATCTTATTGATGGGGTGGCTGGACTCATCTCTTCCTTAAGTCAAGTACCCACACATGGAGCTCACTGGTCAGAGGAGATGGAGATAAAATCAAGTGTTTGCAGACCACTTTGTGTAACATTTTCTAAAATTCTCGCTTAAAGGCCTTCAGGCTCACAACACATGGCAAAAGAATATTGAAGGCCAGATTGGAACCAATGTTATGATAGTAGACCCACAGTTACCACTGTCTCTTTGGTCAATGGCTCTTTGGCCAATGGCTCTATGCACAACTTTACTACGTCCTGACCTTAATGCAGCTCTTTTGTTTCCTGTATTTTTCCACAGGATGAACTGATTAATATAGGTGTGTCTGACCTCAGTAACCATGGCCAGACACACCTGCATTAATCAGTTCATCCAGTAATGAAAGACAGGAAACAGAAGAGCTGCCTTAAATTCAAGGAGTGGTGGAGTTGTGTATAGAGCCCAGAATAATCAAAACTTTTTTTCCCTAGATCAGATGGAATGATTCACACTGCTGAAGTCCAAGTGAAAGAAAGCAAATATATAAACCTCGTAGTCCATCTAATAAAACTGCCAGAAGTCCAAGATTAAACAATTAACATGATAGCCAACATTTTCGAAGTTTCAAATTATTGTAGAAAGCTTTATATGCTAAGAACGGTGCTCTGGCTACCCCAGAACAAGGACAAATGCATAAAGATTAGGATTTCTTATTCTGGGCTATTCTGTCCTCTCTGTTTTATTCGAGAAAAAAAACCAATGGAACATCGCCCTGCGCTGTGATCAGGTGCGTCTTAAGCTGTGTGCATGTTGGAGAGCGGAGCTGTAACAAAACGAAGCGTTTCATTATTCTGGAAGGCTAGCCTGATAAATAATTTGGGCCACCAAATATTGTTCTTCCCATTGGATTTTTCCTATCTACATCTCTAGCACTCTTTGATGTGCTAAATGAACAAATTTGTAGATGTATTATTCAAATAAGATACATTTGTAGATGTATTTTTAGAAACCCCAGGGTTAATTCATCCACAACTTTTCAATTTACCAAGAGTTTTAGAATGATTTCTGTTTTTGCAATAATTGATTAATTATTCTAAAACTGACTTGATAGTCATTTTTTAAAACTAGGATTGAAGAGAAGCCTTATAGTTCTGTTGGTAGGGCAGCTGATTTTGTTTCATTTATTTTATATTAGGCTTTTACATCCAGCATCCACAAGGCTGAAAAAACCCCAAAATAAAATATAAATGAATGTATTCCCTATTATTTGGTCTTTGGCTATTTAATTTGGTATTGCAACAAAAAAATATAAACAAGGAGCTGTTCTCCATTTACTGGTGGTTTTATGTTGCAAAACAACTTATTCACCAATGCAAATTGTACATAAACATTTTCTTATTAGTGTAATTGATTTATGGTTTATGTTGGATTTTAGATTCTGCGCTGCATAGATGTTGTTGTGGATATACCTTAGTTCAATTACATCGAAGAGCATGAGTTACACTAAAATTGAAAGTTGGAAGATGCATCTATTTGTAATAAGATTATTTTTTCAGTTAGTAAACTCACAGTTTTTAGTTCCTGCTGAAACATCTCAGCATGCTGCTGGTCATTGTCTCTGGTTCTCCAGAGAGTTATTATGCAAATCTGTTTGGGGGGTTCCCTTAAGAGGAGGGAAACAAGCACTGACATTCTAAAATGAAACAGACACACCACATTTCTTAGAAGTCTGAAACCAACTGAATGATGGTCAGATATCTGTTGTGGCAGGGAATACGCAGTGTGGGAGCGACTTGTCAAACCTACTTGGCTCATTGCTTGAGCTTTCAAAACACTTCAAGCTGAACCTCATAGAGAATCTCCTCACTTGAACATTGTGCTGATATACTGTGCTTCTTTATGCTGACAGGCCAAGTGAACATGCAAATGCATGTGGTTCAGGGCTGGTACACACACCACCTGGCTTTCTGGTTATGCATGTTTGTCCCATGTAATAGGTGATTACAGCATCCCTCCCTGGTGTAAAGAAAATCAGTTTATTGATTAGGCTGTAATATACAGAGATGACAATGGACTTGAATTACCTTTTTGTTCAGTGTTACCAGTCAATATCTGAATATTGATCTGATTAGAACATTGTGTAAACTGAGGGGAAATTTTAATTTCTCTAGCAATTGAAAATCTGAGGACAAAGATGGATGAATATCTTACAGACAAATAAACATTCTCTCAGAAGCGTAAACATTTTAGCCTGATGACAATCATATAGCCTTATACAAGAAAAGAGATGCTATTAAATACACATTCTTCGAGGAAAATGTTTGCTAATTAAATGTGATAAAAAGTAAATTACTTTTTTTCCGGTGTACACTAAAAGGCTGGTTTTCTCAGTAAACAAACAAAAGAAAATGTTTATCTGAGCTGGAAAAAAAGGTCTGATGCACTACTACTAGTCCTATTATGGCTCTCACATTTTCTATATTTTGTCAAGACCTCAGCTATGAATCAGTGCAGGAATATTTAGCTTTTTAATCTTCAGTTACTGCACCTCTTGGTGGATTTACTGTGTTTCTGGTCATGTGGCAGCATCACATTAGCTTTACTTTTTCTACAGATTCTCTCAACTTGTCTGCATCTTCTCAAATAGGAAAAAACTGATTATGCACTCAATGACGGTGAGTAAATTTTAAGGAGCTTGCAGAGTGATTTTGGGCCTAAATTGTTGGAAATACAGACATGGGCATTTATTGTTTATCTACTGCACTTTAAACAAAATTACAATAAGGTTTGTCAGCATACTCATCAGTTGAAATCTTGTCTTTGAAGGCCTCATAAGTCTTTTAAAATAAGGATGCACTGGTGCAGTGACATGCATAACTGTGGCCCAGTTATTAAAAGCGCATGCTAAAATGCCCTCTTGGAAGCCAAAAATTTGCTAAAGTATTACCTTTGGAACCAAAATAGATGTTAGCTCCTGCTTTTCAAAAACTCTGTGCATACCAATGCACTGGTTCACATTTTTTCACTTCTGACATGAACATGATACTTGAATTTGGACATCTGCATAGCTTGATGTTTTTCCAATACCAGAGCTCCATTTTAATGTTATTATCATTTTGGACCAACTGTCCCTGGCAAAAGGAAGATTCCACTAGAAGTTGGAAAAAGTGAATCAAACTCCTTTAGAGAACTGACATCAGTAAGATAATTTTTGTTGATGTTTTATGGTTTGTAGCCTGTTGTGAATTAAGATAGCCATATTTTTATCATACAAAGGAGATTTTGCTTTTGGGAAATCTCATTCTTGAAAAGAATTGTAGTCTTAATGTATTGAAAATAACCTATGACTATGTTATTTGAATATTTACTAAGCCTCAAATTTATTTTTATATTTCATTAGGTACAAAATTAAGGACAAAATTGGGATTAAAGATGGAATTTTCTGTATAAGATGATAAAAGTTCTTTGCCATGCTGGTAACATAGAAAACAATGTTAAGAAAATAGGTGTTTACCAGCCCTATACTGCTGGTAAACCACTCTTAAACCTCCCCTAGCCAATGTTTCAAATGCTTCTAACTCCACTGATCTGATAAGAGGTGTAGCCGATGACCATTGTTGGCTAACAATGATCACTAAATGCTTATAATATACCTACAATGAGATATTCGAGTGTATGTGCATATTGTTACATGAATTGTTCCATAGATTGTTAACTCTTTTCTCCATTAAGTAATTTAAAGTATGTTCATGTAATTGTCTTTTTTATCAACAGTGTAAATCTTGTATATTCATTTTTTAATAAAATTCATATGTCACACTTTGCATGTTATAGAATTTGTTTATGACAATTCATTTAACAGCTTTTTCCTCAGCGTACTGAATGCAAATCCTTTTCTTAGACCTGTGGGTGGCTTCCAAGTTTTCTCAAGGAAATTGCCTGAAATGCTCCTGCTGGGAGAAGTACCTTCTTGAATCCAAATTCACCAGAATACATGTAGAAATTGTTTGAGTTTTTTTTCTTTGGTGAACTTTTCAGAAAAGTTTGCATAAAAACAAAGTTTTTCTTGTTCTCTTTCATTCTGTCTTTAGTAACTTTTAAGAGACACAAATCAGCCAGGTGCCTGATTCATTTTGATTAGGTTTTGCCCCACTTACCTCATATCTGTGAGGGCGTATGTTGTTGTATGACCTAGAAAAAGAAGTGTGTGTTTTAAAGTGTGTGGAGCAAAAGTGAAGCATGCTGAGTCTTTATAGGTTGAAAAATAAAAGTAAGATCAAGGTGAAGTTTCAATTCGAAAGCTTTTGTAAAACGCATATTGGTTTCCTAAAACTCAAAAAATGTTTCTTTGATTAGCATAAAATAGTAACAGGAAAGAAATTTAAAAAACTATTAAATCCAAAAACATACAAGTTGGAGTGACATGAAAACAAAAAAAATTTAGCAAGCTTCTTAGGGTTTGGTTTAAAAGAATTAAAGCCCAGCTTGATGTCTTCTTTTAAGAAGTCACACAGCATTTTTCTTTTTAGCAAGTAATACAAGTCGTGTTATACAGGGCAATGAGTTCCTATGGATGCAATTTAAATTACAATGTGGAACTGATAATGTACAATTCCTTATGAATAATGGGTTGTTCAGTGACATGCTTGGTAAAACTTACATGGCAGTGAAAAGGAATCCCTTCTTCTGACATGACTCTTATGTTAAATGGTGTCTGTAAAATTTTCCATAGGTCTAAGTGTGAACTTCTTTGTTACTTATTTAGTACCATTTTTAATATGTGAACTAAACTTCTGAGGAGCAACAGACCTCATGGGCACTGAAGGCTGTCCCTGATGTACCATTTTTAACGTTATAGAGTCAGTTTAGAGATCTGGTGTGAATTAACTTTGTTAAAGTCAGGGTTAGGAATATACTGTTACCACTGTCCAGGGTGTATCAATTGCCCAATGTCAGCTGCAGAGGATCGCCGGAGACCCTGCAAGGGCAAGCCGGTATTTCTGTATGAATGAATGTACTGATGGATATATTCTAATAACTAGTACACTTTAGTGGTGCTTTTAAATCCAAAGAAATATCAGCACCCAAAACAATGGATTTACACGTTATCCCTTGAGGTAAGTTCAGAAGCAAAGCAGCGCAATGCAGGATTATGCCACCTGAAGTTCAAAAGTGTGAATTTTTTAGTTTTTTCTTGTCTTTTTTGTGAGAATCAATTACAGGATGACATAGGGTGAAAGATCACAGCAGAGATAAAGCTAGGTAAAACTTTTATTTTTTTTGACATGGGAAGAACTTTTTTAAATGTCATTGTTCTTGTGACAATGACATTAAAGATAAATTGAATTGAAATCGAAATTGAATTGTAAGGAATGCTCTTTAAAGGTGTATGGGTGGCTTTTAAAAAAATATAGTTTTTTTCAAATTTCCCCTTAAAAAGACTTAAATCAAGTTTATTCTTTTTTTCTATTGTAACTTTAGAGCTGGTCCTGGACATCTGCCGCCTCAGTGTCTGCTTTCGTGCCTTCTTTATATGGCAGAAGTACAACAGGAAGCCACCGTGATCCAATGGTAGTTCCTAGACTCCCTAAACTGGGAGCATATCTGGAGGATCAGGGACTCATGGAAGCTGGCGCCGTTGTTTTGCTTTCTATGATGAATAAAGCAACTGTGACTAGATTTGTAAATTCCACCACGCTGAGTTACAACTGGCAAGCAGCAGAAACAACCTCCTTCTATTTGACAATGCCATGAAGTGAAAGAAGTGGTGGGAATTGTGTTTGATGGAAAATAAGTGTTTTTTCCTATTGAGATTTTGGTGCAGTTCAGCTAAAAATCTGTAACTTTACATATATGTCAGTCTTCTTTGTAAAATAGATCAAACTAAGGCTACGTTCACACTGGAGCTTGAAGCAACCAGAATACAATTTTTTTTTTGCCCATATGCAAACTGTATCTGATCTTTTAATGGCAGTCTGAACAACACAGATCAGATCTTTTCCAATGTTGGATCTGTCCACTAGACTCTGTGGTCCTGAATCCGATACGAATCTGATCTTTTCAAATGCGACCAGGTTGCATTCATTAGACCTGAACGTCATTAATACTCAACAAAGATCACTATTCTTTATTTTTTATTTTTTTTTATGTATTTATTTATTTTTTTTTGGCAATGTGGCAATAAGAATAATTGTCTAGATGCCAAAAATAGCCCAACAGATTTTACTATCACAAGTGTAGCATTATGGCAATTGCCATATTGCTCCACTTGTTTCATGCACATAAATTGCTTTATTATAAGTATGCAGGGAGTTTTACAGTTTATATAGATACTGCAATGTAAATAGAACAGAACAGGAAAAACAGAAGAAGAAAACAAAAAAAAGGAGAAAAGATGAAAGAAAGAGGAGATAGAAAGGAGACAATGACAAAACATTTTCAGTCTGCTTCATCACCTGCAACGAGATGCAAAAAGAACAGCACAACTAAAACACATTGTACGAGACATACAATAAAGTAACACCTAGATACTATCGCTGAAGTACCGTAGTATTATTTAGTCTGACATGTACTCTATGTTACCTGAAGATATGAATGTGGGCTTTCTGTATGAAAGTGAATCTCTAAGTACCTGGAGCCAAGTTGTTTGTGAGTGTGCACTTGTGCATGTAAAGTTTATCCATAGAGAAAATGCTCAATAGTGGTATACAGTGGGGCAAAAAAGTATTTAGTCAGCCACCAATAGTGCAAGTTCTCCCACTTAAAAAAGATGAGAGAGGCCGGTAATTTTCATCATAG
>NW_015150865.1:280652-302459 GCF_000732505.1 Cyprinodon variegatus
AGCCTCTCTCATCTTTTTTAAGTGGGAGAACTTGCACTATTGGTGGCTGACTAAATACTTTTTTGCCCCACTGTATATGACGTTCTTATTGTGTTACTATAGCACTTGATGTTGTTTCTATAGTGAACATGCTTTGGATGCTGACTGTTATGGGCCTTGTTGTTCAACATCTGCAAAATTCAGTTCTCGCAGATGAATATCACTAGAACCGAATTTTGCAGACATGTTGAACAACAGCGCCCTTAACAGTCAGCATCCAAAGCATGTTCACTTTAGAAACAACATCAAGTGCTATAGTAACACAATAAGAACCTCATATATAAGACACCAAAAAATGAACCACATCACCTCAGTCCAAACATATTTAGAAGCATATCTATTTGCTTCTCCATGCCAAGAACCATATTTGAAGCTTATAAAAATGCTACCAAATCATACTAATCTATGTTGCCTACCTGGTCATTCAGAGATGTATCTTGTTGGCCAAAACAATTAATTCTAGAGATTCAACTACAGGTTCAGGTTCAAAATGTTATGGTTGAATACCTATTACTCCAACAAGATGTTCAAGCATTTCTTCATGTTAAAACACAAATTTGTCCATGGCTACTTGTTAAGAAATGGATTGTGGTTCTTGCTTAATATACATGTTGCTGTACCTAGCATTTGCACATGTAAAGGCAAATACCTCCGCCCTCTTAAAAAAGAAAAAAAAAAAAAAACCAACACACAAATATTGGGAGTTTTGGGAAAAAAAACAAAAAAAGGTTGGTCTAGATTCAGGTTTAAGAAATTGACCACTTGGAAATTTTGTACACTGGCAACCTGTACAGGGTGTACCCCACCTCGCTCATAAGACAGCTTAAGAGAGGCACCAGCACCCCTCGCGACCCCAGCTAGGATAAAACGTCATAGAAAATGGATGGATGGATGGATATTTTGTCAAAGTGCTTCAATAAATCCTTTCCCAGGGAAGTCAATAGTTGCGGATTTGATTCAGGTTCTCCTTTGATATATTCTCAATAAATTTAAATGCACTGGTCTTGTAGTACCTTCTATGTCAGAAAAGATTAGGTTAATGGCAGTAGTAGCTCCTTTCGTGGCTTCTTTTAGGAGAAAGGTACGCACAGAAAAGAGCTCAATGGCAGTTATAAAAGCTATAAAAAATATAAGACAGAACATGCAGTCAGTCATAGCAATAGCTTCTTCAGTTGCTTAGAGTAAGATAAACACTGGGAATAAAACCAAGCTTTGTATAAATAATAATAAACTGAAAATAATACACCTTTTTGAGTTGTATCATCTAGATAAAATTGACATTAATTTATCTCAGTACAAATGTTAATGTTTTTTGTTTTTACAAATTTGTAATTTTCTAAGATGAACTCAACCTATTTTCCAAAATAAATTAAAAATATAAGACATCCACACTGATGCTCCAATTTTAAAAATAAACTTGTATTCCAGGATTAAGTTACATATTTTGATACAGTCAGTTTTTATGTCTCACACTCCAACCTCTTGCCCTGCTGTTCTTACACTAGCAAGCAAAGTTAAAATGCCAAACCTGAGACTTGAAAATGGCAGTTCCCAAACTGTCTGATTATATCAGTATAAATGCCAGCAGGGGTAAATAGGGAGGTGAAAAGGTGTGCAGTGTGGATAGCAAGGAAAAAGGCATACAGTGCCATGTTTTTCGTGGAGACAGGTAACAGATTATATCACTGTGAATGCCAACTGGGAGTTAGAAATGGAACGACCTAGGTTGGAAAACTTCTTTATTTATTCAAGTGAGGGAGGTCAATCTTGGACTATTATAATAGACCTAAGTACTCGAAGAAAGTAAGAGGGTCTTCAGTTTTTTTATCAGGTACTACAACTTGTGCCTATTTTCTAAAAGCATCTGGTATTCAGTTTAATTCCACAACTTATTGTATTCTCGGATATCTCATCTGTCAGGTTTATATTGGTGTTTTTAGGATTTTATAGAAACATTGGTTTTTGGCTTTGCAGGGAGGAAAAAATCTATCAAGGGTTGAAGCTAAAATTACACAATTTAGCTGTGCGAAACTTTCAGACCTGTCAGGCATAAATTAAGCTTAGTTTTCAGTGTAATCTAGGGGTAGAGTTAGGGTAAAGCAGTATTAGCTGATTAAAAGTCAAATATGAGATAGCCTAATAGACATTCACAAAAAAGTTACTGAGGTCCTAACCAATTGGTTATCTTCACCAAGGAGGTTATGTCTTTAGTCAAGTTTGTGTGTGTGTGTGTGTGTGTGTGTGTGTGTGTGTTTGTTTGTCTGTCTGTCTCTGTGTCTGTGTGTGAATATCATAATCCAGATGCTGGAATTTTTTAAAAGGAGTCTTTAACATTATTTTGCAGAACAACAAGTTCCCCCTAAACCAGAGATTGACAGGAGTGACTATAGACAGCTTCAGTGACTCAAAAAAGTCCAGAAGTATTATACTGAAGACAAAAATACAGGAAAATTGAGTCATGCATCGTTTGAAGTCTCGATCTGCCGATCAAAGCGGAGTGCAGAGCATGATGGTGAGACCAGAACTAACACCAGAGGCTGCAGACCCATAATGTGTCTTACTTATGAACTTATGAAAGGATTTTAAGGAATTGTTACCAGAGGTGCACCTCATTACAAGGAACAATTCATTAAAATGTATAGTGATATAGATCAGGGGTAAGATTCAGCTCTAGGTGTGAGTTACAAAAAGGGGCAGAATTTGCTGCTGGGTGGAGGTCTGTGCTCTTTAAGTGCTTTTGCTTTTTAACAGAAAACTTGACTCTAGAACACTTTCATTCAGGACCAAGTAGGCAACGAGGGCTAAAATCAATCCAGTGCTGTTGAACCACCACCGTGTGACATATAGTCACAAGCCATAATGGCTGACTTATGTAAGGATTAGCCTGAATCACATTGGAATGACAGACGGCCTGTGCAACCAGCTGGCTCGGGGATTTAAACACACTGGGAGTACCAACCATCGGTGCATCTTTCACACTATTTCCTGCTTTTAACACAGAGAAAAGGGTTTTACTGAACATGAATTCAGTGTAATCAAATATTTACAGCTCTGATGAAATGAAAACCTATATTTTGTGTATGTTTTTGTGCTTTTTTACTGACTTGCTTTATAACCTGCCTATATTCATTTTACCTTAAGACACAAACTATGTGAGTGTTTTAGTTGAAAGACAGTTTCATCAGTTGCTTATTTTGTATGTTCGTTCATAGACTTTTGCCACCCCATGTGTTTTGTTTATTCTATGCACTATTAGCAATATAGCTATGCTTCCTTGCTGGTTCATGATGCACAAATTCAGCACTTTTGTTTTTGTTTCTTTTCACAGTTTTAATTGGAATCTAGAAACTTTTGTTATTTCTTGATTCAAATCTAAATTACATAGAAAGGTGTGAATACAATTTATATATGCTACAATTAATAGCACTTCTTTAAAACAGTTTAAGATTATTTTTTTTTATGTATTTATTTCATTTGGTGTGTGTATTAATTTACACCATGTTGAGCTATTATGTAACTACTTTTTGTATAACTGGAATAGATATGATTGGAGAAAAAGAAATGCTCTAACATTGTCTTACTATGTATTTAATAATGTTGCTGAGCCCTGAATATCACTGATCAAACCAAAGATATGCAGATTTTTGGGTTTCCCTAAAGTTCCTGGTACTATTGCCATAGTAACTTTGGAAGAAATGCCATAGGAAAATTTGCATGACAGAGCTTAAACTTCCACAAAAATGTTGACTTTCTTACAATATGAGTGACATAAAATATAATTGTATTAGCTGTTAATCCTTCATTTAGGTAAATGAATAAGTAACAACAACAACAAAAAAAGAATGTGATATCATTTGACATGAGGTCACCATTCAAACTAAGGTAAAGACAGTGAAATCTCACCATTGAACCCAATGTAAATGCACTATTTTGAATATGAGTGCATTAAAATGCACAATGATAGGACTATTTTCAGATTCATATTTAATACACACTCATTAGTTTGTGGTCATGCATTATAAGATTAAAACTGATTTGACAGTGCATTATTTAGTGTGAATCTCACAATAGGCTGTTAATGTTAGATCTGACTTCTAAACAACCTATCTGTGAGGCCCTTTATTAAAAACACCAACATTTTCACAAAATTGCATTTTTCAGAAATGCTTTTTTCACTACATTTCTAACCAAAGCTTACATGAACAATTTTTAAGATGTTTCAACTATTTCACCTGTTTGTGATGAGGGTGTGCCTGCATAGCACATGTTTATTCTAATTAAATAATATCCTATGTTTGTTTAAATAATAGAAATGAATCATACGTCGTTGCAGGTGAAAGTTATGCACAACTAGCCGACAGGTAGGCTACTCTGTCCATTAATACCCAGAACTGCTAGGATATCCCAGAAGCAGCGGAAGGAGGAGAGGGAGGGGGAGGAGGCAAGGAAGGAGTGCTTGCAGGAGGAGGGAGGGAGGCTGTTCCGCTTGAATGGCCGTAGCAGTCAGGAGGCTGCACGGGAGGGGAGACAGACAAGACATCCTTCTCGCTTTTTGCGCTTCCTTCTCTGGGTTTTTCTCCCGCGCCGCTCTCTGCGAGGAACGGAGCAAAAGGGGGTAGAGGGAGGGAGGGAGGCAAGGAAGGAGATCTGACGCATCTGAGTGAGTGGGCACAGCGAGGCTTTACTTCTCTCCGATATGCAACCTGCGCGACGCTGCGCCTCCTGCGACCTGCGCTACTGATACCAAGAGGGAGAGAGTCAGAGGCAGGAGGAGCCGGCATGGATGGACGGGAACACCACTAAACACAGAGGACTGGAAGCGGTGGTTTTGCTCTCAAGTCAGAAAGAAAAACTGTTTTGATTCCTTTTCTCTTGTGTTTCTTTTTGTGGCCCGGAGCGTCACTCTTCAGTAATGTTCGCGTGCGCAAATTTGTTTGGTAACAAAATACGGAATATTCTGTGGCTTTGATTTCCTGGGAGAGAAAATAACCGAACCCAACAGGTAAGATTATTATTATTATTATTATTATTATTATTACTATTATTATTATTATTATTGTTGTTATTATTATAATTGTTGTTGTTCTTGTTGTTGTTATTTTTATAATTGCAAAGTGCTCTTTAGCGACCTTTTATCTAAATCCCAAACATTTTAAATCAATCCCAGAGAGCATCTCAACTTTTCTCAGATTACACTGAAACCTCGAGGCTGTGTGGAAGAGAGGCAGCTGCCTTTCTCTGAATTTCCCCGCGTGCTGATCTCATTTAACCGTGTCTACTTTGTTGGGGGACCGTCTTGTTGGAGGCGAACTAATCGGAGCGCATCTCGCCGATCAGTGCAGATGTTCGGCTAATCCCACCGGCTGTTAACCCTCCCTTCCAGGGCCATAATCCCTGAGGATTGCATGGAGCCGAGTACCACCGTCGGCGTCAGTGAATGTATCTATATTTTTGATACAGTTACCAACAAAAAAAAAATCCTTTTTGTTAATGTTGGTGATGCTCTATGATGCACAGAAGATACGGATCAGTGCATTGTTTTTAAAGTTTGTAGACATCTGCTTTAACTTAAATGTGCATCTCCCAACTCAAAAAAGCAAGTGGTAGTTCTTTTGGATTCAGAAAACATAAACATTATAAAAAAGAAGTGCTGTATCACCTCAATCCCCTCCTAGAAACAAGGATTGCATTTAAATATAGCAACATTTTTGGTTTAGTTTATTGCCAGTATGGTTTTGTTGCTACAGGATCTCAATTTAGTTAGGTTTGTTGCTAAATAAAAATACTTTGATGACTACCTACCTATTTCTACCTAATAGAAATAAGATATTCAAAGTCAGACTTGGTTATTTTATCAACCACTTCTAAAAAAAACCTCAAAAATATTCTATGTGTTTTCTCTTTACACTTTCATATGACATTGTCACGTATCAAAACATTCTCAGTCAAAAGACTTTTGCTTGTGGAACAATAAAGGCTCCTTTTTCAATAGCAGTATTTAATTTACCAAAATATTTTGATTCCAATTTAACCAAGAATGATCCAATCATTTAAATAATATATATATATATATATATATATATATATATATATATATATATATATATAAGAATTGCCCCAAGGGATGAAGCCATAGTGAATGTCACAGATAATGGCAGCTGGAAGAGAAGGAACTGAAGGAACATGAGAGGAAAAAACCTGCATGAGAGGCCCCAGCAGCGGATAGCTGCAGTGGCTTATATGACCAAATTCACTCATCACTAGAGAGGGCCGGAATGAAGGACAGCACAGAAGCACTGATCATGGCAGCACAGGTGCAGGTCTTGAGGACAAGAGCAATAGAGGCCCAGATCTACTATGCCAGGAAAGATCCCAGGTGCAGGTTACGCAAAGAGACTGGATAAACATGCTTGCATCTCACTGCATGGTGTATGATAATGGCAGGAAAGGACTACCTGGAATGATATAACCAAGTGACTGGTATAGTGTACAGAAACATCTGTGTAGACCTCGAGATTCTCAGGTTAAAATGAGAGTCACCTCCTAAAGCATTGGGGAATGACAGAGCTAAGTTCCTGTGGGACTTCCTGGTACAAACAGCCAAAAAAAGGGGCCAACTAAATGGATTTGGCTCCATCAGATATCTGAAGTAACATCAGACATCTCATTTCTTAAGTACACAGTTCTAGGAACAGCTAAGATGAAGTGAATCCCTCTCAGGCTGTTGGTAGAGGTTACAAGCCTGAGATGAGGAGCCACTCACCCCAACCAGGTGTATGAACCGTGGGGGAGAATGTAGGAATTGTTCATCTATATAGCACTTATGTTTTTTTAAGGCCTTTTATCCCGTTTAATGTCCTTCTATGCCTGAAACTTATACCTTAACAATATATACTTGCTCATTGATGGTATCTCAGCGAGAGATGTGCAATATCTAGTAAAACCTTATAGAGGCCATCAATGTTGTGGCTTTTGCACTCAAGAGAAAGAAGCGACTAAGAACAATACAGCTGTTTCTAGCTTCTGCCACTTCATCCTTTCTGAAGAACAAGAACTCTATCATGGGTAGGATAGGAGCCGATAGAATGCTGTGCCGTTTCCAGACAGCCTTTAACTTGTACGTCATTACACATATGAAGGTGCAGGTTGCATGTATCACACACAGTATACTCTAAGAAATAATGTATTTTTTGTTGATTTCCATGAGGTTGGCTTTGGTTATATCGCATGTCACACAAAGGATCAAGGAATTTTGTGTAGCCCCTTTTTGCAGAACAAGTATAATAAAAAAAAAAAGAAGTTTAGATTTTTTAGGTTGTAGTGTTTTTAACTTGCATCATTTCTTTGCAAACATATTTTTTGAATCTACAAAAGGATAATATATGTATATTATTACACACATCAGATTTTCCTAACTCTACCTGAATGTATTATTGGCATCTGTTGTAGCTAATAAATAAAAAACAAGGTTGTAGTTTTATTCAATTCATGAGCATTAGTCTGTTGATTTATGTAGGCCTGCATGAAACAGACTAAAGAAGCAGCTTCAGACAGGCTCTGAGTGATATCTTCCTCATACTTGTAATCTGAAGTTTTGCTTTTAAAAAGGGGTGTACAAAAAGGGGTAGAAAGAGAGTTTACTCATCCGACATGGATTCAGCAATTTCATAGTGTGTGTTGATCTAGGTTCTGACTCAAGAGCGCAGCATCTTTACAAAAGTCTGTAACGAGAATGCTACAAGGAGACATCATTGAGATGTGAGCATCTTTTTTTTTTTTTTGTAAATTGGGATATAGAGGAAGAGGGGTTTACTGTGTAACCAGTTTGACAAGCAAATAGTCATGGTTCAACAGGTTAATCTCTTGCTATTATAACCAACAGTAAAATACAATAGTTTCATAGTACACTTAGATGTTCAACAAAAATGTATAATTCAATTGAGTAAACTTTATTTACATAATACCAGTTCACAATACACCATCTCAAGGCACTTTACAGAGAGAATTCAATCAGATCATCCAGTCAGTTTGGTAAAAAAGTCAGCTGATTGCATCAAGTCATAAAATGATACAGCTGCTCTTATCTAAAATACACAAGCAATAGTTATTCTTGCTTGTGTTAAAGTCATGATAACAAGTTCATTAGATTTGTACAAAATTGACTTGTAGCACTCATATATCTTAATACTGAAGTTTAAGGCAAAATATGGAAAACAAGTAATTTTAATTTTAGGTGTGTAATAATTTTTTAAATAATAATAATAATTAATAATATTTATGTACTAGTAAGCTGTGTGTTTAGTGCAACTCTAAGAGCAGATTGAGTTGATAATAGTTGCTCACTGGAATTTTTAAAGCTATTTGCTTATGTAGCACAGCCTGCACTCAGCTGCTTAGCAGACATGTTGCATGACGCTTACCACAAAACAAAAAGGGTTTCCTTTAAAGGAGCATTGGGTGAGCTTACTTTAGTTCTCATTCCATGTTTGTCCTTGTGTTTTTTGGGCAGAAAAAAATATCAAAAAGCAGCGTAGTGGGAAATGTAGTCTCTACAAGCAGCGTAGTGGGAAATGTAGTCTCTACAATTTTCATGATGCATTCATGATGACAGAACTGTTGAAATTTTGCAAAAATAAATGGGATCATTTATAAAACACAGAATCTCATAGAATTATTACCTATTGGTGTGAGATGAAAGCTATGTAACAGTTTCTTATGTATTTTGGCCACTGCAGGCCCCTGTGCCTATGACTATTAGTTTAAGGTGGGACGGGCCTTTCCTTTCTAGATACCGTAAAAAGCATTCAGCTATGGCCATGGGGGCTGGCTGTATTACAGAGCTCCATCAAAATGTCAAAGTGGCATGTTTAGACGAGAACAATCCTGCAGGACGACTCTTCTGTAATAATTAGTTAGGCAATATTATTCTTTCAGCCAGCTGACCTGCAGTGTATCACCCACTACCAATTCAAATTGGGACCATTCACTCCTCAAGTGAACTACATTGTTTTATGTGGAGGTCCACTGATCCAATACCAATTAGCTGGATCAAAAACTGGATGTTGGTGATCCAGCATTTTTATCCAGTCATTTTCTTTATATATATATATATATATCATACACAGCAATTCCTATACAGTGATCTACAGAAAGTTTCAGATAGCTCATATTTTTAATATTTGATTTTAGGATACCTGTTATAGATTATATATATTTATATATTTCTGCTGCAAAAGTGCAGTTTATTTGTCAAAAAATAATAAGTACATGTATATCCACGTTCCTTTTATATCTCTTTTTAATAAGAGAGCATTCATTCAACAGTAGTAACAGACCGGTAGTAGGCATTGGCCGATGTATTCAGTCCAGGTATCCAATAGGATAGAAAAATACATCTCTGATTTTTTGCTCTTTGCAAATAGAGAAAAGCCAAGTAAATCTTTGCTTATATTATTGAAAGGAATTAAACATTTAAAAATGCCAGTGTATCCTCACACTTACATTAAGTAGAATGAATATAAGTTTTCAAGGCAGAGACAGTTTATGATAGGATTAATTTTATTAATGATGTGTAAGTCTGTTAAACCCTAATAATACCTCCCTGTTACATGTCAAAAATAATGTTTTCTCAGGCATTTTATCTATTTAGGACAGTTCTTCTGTTTGGATATCATATTTATTGTTATCATATTTATTGTGCACAGAGATTTGGAAATAAATTGAGAGTATACAGACAGAGTGGGTAACTCTTAACAGAGATAATGTCTCACGGTGCATTTGTAGTGTCCTTGCTCTAAAAACACTGTGTAATGTGTTATGCATCCCAAGCTAGAGCTAGGGATGTATCCTCATTTACTAATATGTATCCACCTTTGCAAATGTGACATGATGACGTGGCAGGGTGAGATGCTGGAGTTGTATAAAATACTTCTCTAACTGTGATTCGGGGCTGACTTCCTGCTGAAGCGAGCCTGGTTGGTAAGCGCTGCCATCTCTAACCCTAAGCAATTTCTCTGATGTGAGCTAGATTGCAGTTTCAAATCTTTTGTCATGTCTCACGGTTATTTAATACATATACATTATGAGGTATTATTTAAAGAGTTAGTCCCAAGTGATCTCTTCTTAGGAAAGAACCGGGGAGAGAAAGTTTCAAGGTGTAAAAACAGAGCTTTCCTTTAACAATAGTCTCCATATGACAAGCATACACCAATGCACAAACAGGTATCTAATTGTGTCAACGTCTCGCTGTATAACATCCAAGGACAACAGGCATATTTTTTTATTCATTTTTTCTTACTTGCTCAACAACATGGCATCCAGTGGCTTTCAACATTCCGACCCTTGGAGCAGAGCGGCCCTTTAACGCTTGGCCACATACTGTAAGCCAACGAACCTGTCAGGAGTGATAGAGCACAGAAGTGACAGGAAAAAACTACCACAGGATATGCACATTTAGAGGCGGCAGCATAAAACATTCATTGCATGCTCTCCCCGGGAAGTATCCTTTCGAAGAAATGTGTCATCAAGGTCATTTTTATTTCATGCCTCTTCAGGAAAACCCAGCAGAGGGAACTGAGGATGGGGAGACGGCAGGTTTTCCTGCAGATTTGCATTTGTGAGCCTTCATTGTAAGGAGTTGTAAAGCCTCTACTCTACATCATTGATTTCTTTTATCAAAGGATATCGTTTAAGTGCTGACATTACAACTGCTTTGGCTCTTGGTTGTTCATACCAGTATAGTTTCCATGGCTGTTATCTGCGTGCCGGCTGAAAACTCAAATGGAGTCAACAGGTCATGTTCATTTTTCCTATCTTTCATACTTTTTCTGCCTTACTATATCTGCACGCTGTACTACTGATGGTCACAGTAATGTTCTGGTTTTTAACTTTCTTTTGGAATCAATAATGTTGTCAAACAAAATGTTGAAAACTTGTTCGCTAGCTGTCTAAGGTCAACAATGTTTGCTTAGAACCTAATAATGGGTTCCAATTGTAATTAGCTCTGATAATATTCACCTTTTACCTACGGTTACTAGTAGTGTTTATTGAGATAAATATTTAAAGTAAGAATAAAATATCTGTCCACATGACATTTGAACCTTTTTGGTACTCCATTTGTTTTCTTTCTCAAACATAAATATCAAAGATTTACTTCTTCTCGCTTTGGTATTCCTTCGTCCACCATGAATGTGTCAAATAACCTACAATCATTTCAACACCAGTAATCTGTTTTCTGCCATCTTATGAACAAAATAAATAATTTAGTTAAAATAATAATTTATCAACATTTTTATTTTTACATTTTGGATGAGAAACACTATGACATTTATCACAATTTTAATTGTTTTAAAAGCATTTGGTTCTTTAAGTAAAATTGAAAACAGTGAGGAAAATTTATCAAATTCCCTTTTCTTTCAAATGCAAAGTTCTACATTAATGTACTTACTCTTTTGATGAAACCCTGTTGGAAAAAAAATGCTGCAGTAATAAGATCTTTATTTTTTTTTAAATATTTGGAAACAATAAAACATCAAATTAATAATACAAATTATGATTTTTACTTATACACAAGAATAAACACGCTCCAACCAAAATAATTGCTGGAAGTTACTTTACTTATATCTTTAGTAAAACATGGAGTAGTTAGAGATTGTTGCTCTTATTCGCGGTGAGGGAGTGCTGACATTCTAACAACCCTGGCAAAGCTTAAAAAAAGCAGGTATTTTAGTTGTTTTTGCAGGTTGTTGCCTCTTATTTTCATTCGCGGTCTGTCTACTGGCAGGCATGTGTATTCACCTGTGCATATATATGTATGTTTATCAGTTCATCGGGGCACAGCCCTGCTGCAAGTGATAGAGCAACAACATGTCGAGCCAGAAAGGACAGTGTTGCAAGAATAATATCAAAAACAAGATCCTTTTGTTTGTTTAATAAAATGAAAATGTATAGACTTGATGTTTATAGGAAAGGAGACTTTCAGTGACTCCTCTTGTGATGAGCATGATTTAGAAAAATACATTTTATCTGATTATCATAATGACTGAGTGAAGCTGGTGCAAGGGTTTTTCCTCGTTCCTTCAATAAAACCATTACGGATAAGAATGATTATAGCATAATTAGTGTACGGAGTAATTACATAAAAAAAAATACAGATTAAGCACTTCCACATTCAGATTAAAAATTATTTAATTAATTGTAGTCTATTCTGAAACATTTTGGGATGGGCGAATCAAAAATATAAGAAGACTATATAAAAATTGTAATAAAATAATAAGTCAAATAATAGAATTTTCTGTTAATGAAGATTACATGATATTTATTTTGACCAACACACTTCTTCAGCTTCCATAGCTCAGAGTGACATCAATTCATCTCATTTTATTCTTAGATGTGAACTCATAACCGATAACCCAACTGAAACCTTGTTGCAAAAAACTGCTTTTTAAATTTTCATTGTTGTGAAACATTTTTTTATTAGTACCTTCAAAGCTTGAATTTTAATTGCCTTTAAATTAAGGTCACCTCCCAAAGAGGACAATTGAAATAAAAGCTAGTGTTTGGAAAGTCATGTATGTCATTTTTAATTTTTATCATAAAATTTAAGTGAGAAAAAAAATTATTAATGAGATTTGGTAGGACAAATTTCGAGCTTAGATTTTTAAGCCATATCAGCAAGCAATATAGATTAGTAAAATAGTTCAAATTTAAATCTTATTTTTCCAGTTCAGAAAACAAAATGACATGATGAAAATTAAAATTTAGACCAGAGGTCACGTATTATCGGACCGTGGTCCAGATCTGGACCAACCCGCTGGCTAATCCGGACCCAGTCTGATTTAAAACATTTATAAATTACCGCATGTTGTCCGAGGACAGTGTCTAACTTAACTTGCGCTGCTTCCTTCTCCTGTTGATATGGTAAAGCCTACAAATTAGCCAATGGGCTGTGTCAGTCTGGGTCATTGTGGCGAGCCACTTTTAGACACAGCTGGAAAACCTTTGGCAAGCTGGGTGATGGGAAAGAAGGAGAAGACGATGAGAAAAAGAAAGCAGAGAAAGTGTAGACTTCTGGAAGAACCGCAGTGAACTGGTGAAAGAAAAGTGCAATGGCGTGCTCAAAGATGTCTCTGCACATTTTTAATATGTTTGGCTCAACCTGCTGCTGTGAAGCAGGATTCTCCACCATGAACAGATTAAAAAATAAATATGAATCCAGGCTCAAAATGAGCACCTTGATATGTGCTTTAGAATGGCTTTGTCTCCATTCAAATCCAGGTTTAAAGCCTTCCAGGGCAGCCTAAAGCCCACTGCTCTCATTAATTTAGAAAAAAAGAAAGAAAAAAACAGTCAGTTCAGGTGTTTTATAAAATATGTGAATCTGGAAATTGTCTATATACCAAACCGAACAATTGTTGTTCTCTACTTCAAAAAACACATAAGATTTTTAAATTGAAAAATTTTCCATTTTTTTTTTATATTTCAGTATTTAGAAATTCAATGTATCACATGGATGCATAAAAACCACATTTTATTTCATTGTTAAATTCTGTTTAAAGTAAAATTTTTAATGTTAATTAAAAGATAATTAAAATATCTCTGCATCGTTACTGGTTGATGATTTTCTTTTTTTAATTGGTTACCCCTGATTTAGACTATGGCTGGACAAGTAAAAAACATTAATATTACTTCCACAATTAAACTAAAACATATTGGTAAAATGATAAATGAATGACTCTGATTACTTCTGAACATTTTTGAAACAATTAAAAAGAAAATAAAAATGGCAATATATTTTAAGTAGGGTTTTAGTCAAGCTTTTGTTAATCTCTACTTGCAGTCTATTGAGATTTCTAAGTAAACGACTTAGTGACATTCCCCATAAGGCAGCTAAGGATCAAGAGCATCACAGTATTTTTGTTGATCTGGTACTGCAGAGCTTTTGTCCTGCCCCGTTGCATATGGTAAAAAAAAACACCAATTACCAGACTTAAAATATTGCTGTTTCAAAATAAATGTACTGTAATTGTGAGCTGCCTTATTCAAATAGTGTAGAAATATCACTGAGCAAAGACAGAAAGTATTAGTTCACTCTACACATTATAAAAGTGGCTTAGACACACTTTGAAAAAAAAGATTTTTTAAACTTTAAACCTTTTTTAAAATAACAAATCTTGTTGATTGTCATGAATATATATTTAATTGAAAGCATTCTATTTTCTATTTCACAGTAGATACAAGTCTTCCTTCCATCGCTGATAAAAAAAAAAAACAATCATAATTGTAATCATAATGATTATAATGTTGTCAAACAAGGTCTGGATTTAGCCTAATTTGAACCAATTTAGGATTCTGTTGTCATTATTTGCATGTTGCTTTGTATTTTAAGGCCTTAGTTGTCAAGAATATGGGCTCTTGGTTCTGTTGTCAAGTCCCGCTGTGTTTTTATTTAATATTAAAGCAAAAAAAAAAAAAGAACCAACAACAATAATAAAATAATAAAATTCCGTTAAATGGGTTTGTGAGATGGCTCCATTTCCTGCTCTATTTATCCACTCTTACTGATATCTAAATGCCCTATTTGTAATACAATCAAATTAAAATCATCTTGCTGTTTTTCTGATACTTTATGATACTCTACCACTTCTAGGCTTTTGGTTTCAAGGCACTGTGCTCCTTTGGGGTATGTCTTCACAGACAGTCTGAGCTGGCGATGTTTCCTAATTCAAACAATGTTGCACACTGCCTCTCCTTGGGAACAGCTTTAATTGAGTGCTTAATAAGAGCACAGCCACACAGCAACCCGCTTTGGCGGGGGATGTGAGCGCTGGGACTGCTGCATTATTAAATAGACTTATATAAGGCCTGGAAACATCTTTCTCTTTACAAGTGATCTCAGAGTGAGGCCAGACATTTCTTGATGATACAGTTCACCTCTCTTGTACATGAGGATGTTTTCTCCATTGAAGATCCACAAGACCAGAGAGGTTTATTGTAGTCCGCTGGGTGTGGCTTTTGTTTTTCCTTCCTGATTTAATACAAGAGAACATTTAATAAAACTGCTTTTCAGTCTGTCTTTCTAGGACCAGAAATGCAAGGCAGCATAAGTCCATTGAAAATGACTAAGGGATGAAATTTTTAGTACAAGTACAAATAATGTAGTTTGATGGTATTTTGTCTATTTACACATATTTTTTCAGTAGTAATATGTCATATAGTATATGCCAAGTCTTTGTAATACTATGGTAAAGCAGAGGAAGATGATATCTGTCTTAGAACAGGGCACCTCATGTAAAGAGGATATTAATCTGTGATGCTGCTACACAGGGGTGCCGTATGGATAGGAAAAGCTAAGGGCCCTTGACTGAAGGGGGGCCCAAAAGAAGAAGAAAAGATTTTTCCAGCTATATTTTTCAAATATGAAAAATAAAATAAATAATCCTCATGTACTCCCTTATTTTTCAGTACTAAAATGTAGGGCTGGGTAAAAAAAATTATTTTGAATCGATTCCTTTACATTTTTGCAGAATTGATGTCTAGTATCAGTATTGTAAGATCGATTAGTTTTATAGTGACGCGCACAACAGTCATATTCAAATGAGCAGGAAAGATGCACTCAAGATGACTTCAAGCCAGACAGCTGCAAATATAGCCAATAGTTTGAGTGAAGACATTAACAAATGGGGGTTGACCAACAAACACCCTGTAGTTGTTACAGACAACGCTGCAAATATGGTTTTTGCAGTGGAGATAATGCAGCTCATGCATGTCTGCTGTGTCCCCGCAGTGTCACGTCTGCTTGCTCGAGTGAGGGTTTGCTTTTTCACTTTTCACAAACAAGTTTGCACTTTTGAGACAGTTCTGTTCACATCTCAAGTTTAAACTGTCTGATTTACAAGTTTGCACTTTGTGTTTAATATGTCAGGAAAAAATAAAATACATGAGTATTTTGAAACACTGTGGAACCACTTTCATGGTTGTAAAAAACGGATCGAATCGCAATTAATCGATTTAGAACTGTATGAATCAAAATCGAATCGATTCAGGACTTTGGCGAAAATACCCAGCCCTAGTAAAAAGTCAAGCAAAGAATGAATTTATTGACACCCCCCCTCCCCTGAAATTGCTATGAACGGTTTGGTCCTCAGGTCCTGCATCCCATCATCAACTCGTCGTCAACTCGTACCAGGGCCTAAATGCCATGTATATATATATACAAATTGAAAAACATTATTTTTTCTATTAATGATGATAAATTTGTCTCCAGTTGTGTATACTGTATCCTGGACAGCTGAGGTGCATTGTGTAGCCTTTAGCAGCCTGTATTGAAATCTGTGTCAATATTAAAACAGTTTAGTTAGATTTTTATATTCAGATTAAATTACAACCACTAAAAGACATCCATAAATCTAGATCATTCTCTTGAGCCTCTTCAAGAAGTGACATAAAAAAATACATGTTTTGTGCGTACAGACATGTATGTACAGATTAATGGAAATTAAGCTCTCAGGGCCAACATAAAATAATAATGTGTCCTTTAATTAAGTTATAGTTAAGCCTAATAGAAATATATTTTCACAATCCTAAACCTATTTTCTATTATTGTGTACATAGATACAGTTGTGTCTTTGTTTTATAGATAAGCTGTTATTATTTTGATAGCATGTAAATGTAAAGTTTAATGTAGCTGGAACATTAAAAGATGCCGTAGAATGGGCGCAGTAGCAAGACATTAGTAGTTTATTCTGTAGCAAAGAGTTGGTTTTGGCTAAGCACATCTGCCTCCTTCAGTATAAGACTCAACGACTATAATAAAATGGATATATTAGGTTTAGGCTTTTTGTTTCAAGCATACAAACAATATTAATCCACAAAGAAGACATAGCGACTTGATTTCAGAGTGCCTTCATGTTTATTGTGATACAGAAAACTTTGTGTAGTGGTCTCAGATTTCTTAACAATACCAAAAATCTAAATAGACTCTTGACCAAGGACAATGTCGGGGACAGTTACAAACAGAACTTTCTACCATTACATTAAATTGATTATCAGACTCACCATACTCTGCAAACCCTGCTGTATGTGTTTATAATCAATACCTACAGAAAACAAATCCTTTGTTTCTATAATCTGTTTATTATTAAGCCATAGTTTCTACAGAAGAGGGTTTTCTGGCATGCACAGGTTTCTATTTTGACTATTTTCAAAACCTTTTTTTAAAAAGGTTTTGAAAGATTGGTAACATTTTTATCCTGTTCAATGAGACATTGTTGAATGTTTAAACTTGAATGGGTAGAAGACTTTAAAATTTAATCGAAAATAACATGTGTTGTGATTTATTCAATATATAAATTCTAAATAGATCAGTTGCATTTCCTGCACATGCTTTTATGTCTGATAGAGGAGCCAGAGCATTTATGTGCTAAGCAAGCGGCCAAAAAATTAGTAGCACATACCTGGGATCATTAGACTGATGTTAAAACAATGTATTAGCATCAGCCTAAAAAAATCTGTTTTGATAGATCTCTAAGTCACAAATTCCAAACCTATGTATGTGGTCATATTGGATACTGAGAAAATATGTACTGGTAATAATAATCAAATGTTAAAGCTTTGTTATTTTGGCCCCTTTTTTAAGCTTGCCTATTGCTATTTTTTTATATTTGAAAGACTTTATTCAATTATGTGTTCCAAAAGGACTAAGAAATCCATAATGAGCATTTTCACATGTGCAGCAGGAAGAACATTGCGTTCATTTGAAATCAGCTTTGAGAGAAATAGCTGTTGCAGATGTTGCAGGTATTAAAAAATATAATCAGTTTTTTTCCCCCATTATTAAATTATTAGGTATTCTGAAAAGGGTCTGTTTGTTTATTAGACCATTTCAGATATGCTTGGTTCAGATAATGAGTTCCTGTAGCTATTGTATGAAAGAACAATTAGCTGGCTCATCCATTTAAACCAAAGTCTGCAAGAAATTACAGAAAGCATCAAAACACTTTTTCGCTTAGCGATGAAATATAATATATTTGAAATAGAGAAAAAGTGGAGCAATTAATGGCCTATCAATCTGTCATGTGACATCCTCTATGTGATTTAACTGAAAAGACTTAACCATGTGATTAGTTTTAGCACATAAAATGAGATACTTTGTACTACGGTCTTTTATCATTTTTTTTCTTCTTATTCATGTGCATGAAAGTAAAAACTCATTTAAGGTGGATATTTCATTATACCAAGGCAGGACATACGCAGCTCGATTTTGTTCTAGAGGGTGAGTGTAAACAGAGATTTCACCAGGAATTTTTATGATCAATTTTTTTGCTAGCTCTCTGCTGTCGAGGCTGTAGAGTGTACACCTGCCTCAGTGCGCTGATGACAGTCTTAATGGTTCCACACGTCTTCACAGCACCTCTNGGGGGGGGTCTGCGGCTACAGGAAAAATTATGAGACCCTTGCTGCTGCATGTCTTCCCTTATTTCTGTCTCCTTTTTTTGATTACTCTGAACAAAAAGTCCTTTTGTCATAGTTTTATCAGGAATCCTAATTTGTAATTTCATAAGAGCTGATTAGTCAAAATTAGTCATTATGAAAACTAAAATAAAGAAAACAATTTAAAAAAAAGTACATATGCCAATCAGTGAAGTTCATGCATGCAGAATGGTTATTTATTAACCAATGCAAAATGTAAATAGGAATGGACCAAATGGCAAAGCCTAGGCAAGAAACAAAATAAGAGCAACGTTATAAGGAACTTACTGACAATCAGACTATGTGCGCTAAGAGAGGCTTAAAAAAGAATACAGACATTTGGGACAAATTAACCCCTTCAAGGAGACCTATTGTGGTAGTTAAGATTGAACAATAGCCATAGAATATCTTGATGTTTATTTGATTATATTTTGATTATAGTAACAGGAGGTTTACCAACCTAAATAAGGAAATAACAAATTAGTGTGGAAGATGGATTAAGTAAAAGTGAAAATGTAAAAATAAATTCCCAATCAATAATGCAGCAAATGAGCAATTTCCATTGAAAATTGCCGTTGCTTTACAGAAATTATTTTAGTTTAGTTGAATTTTTAAAAGAAACAATTTTTTTCAGTTGGTGAGAAGGGACAAGAAAGAGATCGTAAAAATGACTGAATTTGATTTATGAAAGCAAACAGAATTCACGTGAAAGGTTCTGAATGATCCTATTAAGCTGAGGGGATTTAAGTATAGAAACAGAAATTGTATTGCTTTAGTCACATATGAGTCACATATGAGACCACAGTAGACAACGCTACAGCTTCTCACTTGTTGTCGTCATCGATTGTTATTTTGTACTCCTTGATTAATAAAAAACAAATAAACAGAAGATATTATATAGAGCCTAGAAAATATTTGACAACAAATATATATGTAACCCAATATTAGCAATATGCAAAATATTAGGTACACAGCAAAAAATGTTGGCTATGGTCTGTGAGACAATAGCAATGATGATAGTCCATTTATTCTGAATTCAAACTTCTGAAAGTACTTTAAATATGAAATTATTACATACTGTTCAATAAATGATAAGTTTTTAAATTAAGAATAATATAATTTGAATGTGCTTTATATATATCCATGTTTGTCAAAGAACACTACTGTCACCTACTGGTTTGTGATATTATGGTGTAGTATCAGCTGTGGAGTAAGTCCCAATGCTATAGCTGGTCTTTGTCAGAACAAGCTATTATCCAAGTCATTTGGAAAACATGGAAAAGATGTCAGGAGTGAGGTGTTACTATATTTGGGAAAAAATGTCTGGTCCATTGACATTACATAGAAAATGTAAATGATACTCTTCTTTTTTTCAGACATCCTGACGAAAATTTTTTACTGATTAACGCTAAATTAATTAAATCACTGCAAACGTATTAGTTTTAGGTAGAGATAATGATCCATTTATTATTCTTTGCTGACCAGGCTTTTACTTTAATGTTTACATAGACTTCCCTATACAAATATAGGAAATATAAAAACATTACTATTGTTTGTTATTATTAATGTAGCTGGAACATTAAAAGATGCCGTAGAATGGGCGCAGTAGCAAGACATTAGTAGTTTATTCTGTAGCAAAGAGTTGGTTTTGGCTAAGCACATCTGCCTCCTTCAGTATAAGACTCAACGACTATAATAAAATGGATATATTAGGTTTAGGCTTTTTGTTTCAAGCATACAAACAATATTAATCCACAAAGAAGACATAGCGACTTGATTTCAGAGTGCCTTCATGTTTATTGTGATACAGAAAACTTTGTGTAGTGGTCTCAGATTTCTTAACAATACCAAAAATCTAAATAGACTCTTGACCAAGGACAATGTCGGGGACAGTTACAAACAGAACTTTCTACCATTACATTAAATTGATTATCAGACTCACCATACTCTGCAAACCCTGCTGTATGTGTTTATAATCAATACCTACAGAAAACAAATCCTTTGTTTCTATAATCTGTTTATTATTAAGCCATAGTTTCTACAGAAGAGGGTTTTCTGGCATGCACAGGTTTCTATTTTGACTATTTTCAAAACCTTTTTTTAAAAAGGTTTTGAAAGATTGGTAACATTTTTATCCTGTTCAATGAGACATTGTTGAATGTTTAAACTTGAATGGGTAGAAGACTTTAAAATTTAATCGAAAATAACATGTGTTGTGATTTATTCAATATATAAATTCTAAATAGATCAGTTGCATTTCCTGCACATGCTTTTATGTCTGATAGAGGAGCCAGAGCATTTATGTGCTAAGCAAGCGGCCAAAAAATTAGTAGCACATACCTGGGATCATTAGACTGATGTTAAAACAATGTATTAGCATCAGCCTAAAAAAATCTGTTTTGATAGATCTCTAAGTCACAAATTCCAAACCTATGTATGTGGTCATATTGGATACTGAGAAAATATGTACTGGTAATAATAATCAAATGTTAAAGCTTTGTTATTTTGGCCCCTTTTTTAAGCTTGCCTATTGCTATTTTTTTATATTTGAAAGACTTTATTCAATTATGTGTTCCAAAAGGACTAAGAAATCCATAATGAGCATTTTCACATGTGCAGCAGGAAGAACATTGCGTTCATTTGAAATCAGCTTTGAGAGAAATAGCTGTTGCAGATGTTGCAGGTATTAAAAAATATAATCAGTTTTTTTCCCCCATTATTAAATTATTAGGTATTCTGAAAAGGGTCTGTTTGTTTATTAGACCATTTCAGATATGCTTGGTTCAGATAATGAGTTCCTGTAGCTATTGTATGAAAGAACAATTAGCTGGCTCATCCATTTAAACCAAAGTCTGCAAGAAATTACAGAAAGCATCAAAACACTTTTTCGCTTAGCGATGAAATATAATATATTTGAAATAGAGTAAAAGTGGAGCAATTAATGGCCTATCAATCTGTCATGTGACATCCTCTATGTGATTTAACTGAAAAGACTTAACCATGTGATTAGTTTTAGCACATAAAATGAGATACTTTGTACTACGGTCTTTTATCATTTTTTTTCTTCTTATTCATGTGCATGAAAGTAAAAACTCATTTAAGGTGGATATTTCATTATACCAAGGCAGGACATACGCAGCTCGATTTTGTTCTAGAGGGTGAGTGTAAACAGAGATTTCACCAGGAATTTTTATGATCAATTTTTTTGCTAGCTCTCTGCTGTCGAGGCTGTAGAGTGTACACCTGCCTCAGTGCGCTGATGACAGTCTTAATGGTTCCACACGTCTTCACAGCACCTCT
>NW_015150865.1:302580-330036 GCF_000732505.1 Cyprinodon variegatus
ATATATATGTGCAAATAAGAAGGGGGATTGTTTTTAAAAACAAGGTTTTAGTGGCTGCTACACTCATTGAAAGTCAGAGTATGGGCATAATTCCATCAATTCAGGGCGACTGTACCTAAATGCACATAAGATGAAGCCCGGATGTCAGCCAAAGGGCCGTAATATTCATAAAAATAAGTATGGGGCTGGTTTTCAGCGTAACAGTAATTCTTTATAGCGTAACGGCCGCTCAGGTTCCCCATACTCCTGTAAAAATTTAGTTCCATTAACAATGATAGTAACCAGAGTGCCACCATAGCAATTGTGAGCTGAATTAATTGTAAAATTAGGTCCCACTAGCCTGCTATAGTATTTAGCGTGTTGAAGTGAATGCATCATTCTTATGTAGACACTCTCCAAATTGAATCACATATTACATGGACCTTGTGTAATTTTTTTGGGGCAGTGGTGGAACGTAGCATTACATTTGAAGTATTTATTCATCATGAGACTGAAAAATAAAACCTTCAACTCGGCAAATACTTGATTATTTTTGGTAGGAACTGACTTAACCATTAAACTATTTTTACTTAGGAGAGGCAGCCTCTACTCTATGTTTCATCTGACATGTAAGCCATTTTTCCTGGCGCGGAGGGTTTCTCTCTTGGCAGCCACTTTGGTCGATTTTAGTGTTTCGGTCAGTTTAGTTGAGATGTCCAGTTTTTTGAATTCGTCTCATTGTCTGTTATTGGGGACTGCCTTTGATATTTAACAGGTAGATATTAATGTTTGCAGATTGTTCCGTGTTTTTCTGTTGCCTGGGACCTTTTTATAACAGATTCTTTATATCCTTTCTAACCTTTCTATGAATATATTCATTTAATGAAAGGATGCCAAATGAGCTAAAGTCAGGAATATCATGAATATTATCTTAGATTAATCAGGTTCAGCAAAATTATAATTAATTAAGATCAGTCTGTAGCATTAGTCTAACGGTATGCTGCTTTTATATGCCTAGCTTTTATATTTCTACATGTAATGAATTGGTTTCTCTTTAGTTAAGAATACAGTATGTTTCAAATTACATATTGAAAAAGCTTAATTGAAACCTTACATCTGTATATCATGAAAACTTTGAATTTAAGAAATGAATTTAAACCTGGGAGAACCATTTTATGTCTGATCTAAAAGGAGTTATTTCCTCTCATCGGGAAAAAAAAACCCCAGCAGCAGCTGCTCTGAATGAATACACCAGGTAATTTTATCTAAACAATAAAGCAACTTTTTAGTATTTTGTTAAAAGGAAAGGGATAAAACAAAAGAAAATCATTCTGGTAACAAAGCAGAGCAGGAAGGCAATGTTTGACTAAAAACATGGAAGCTTAGTGTTATTTACTTAATGGTAAATAAAACAAAAATAAAACACACACATGTGCTGGTGACTAATAATGCCTGCACTGAAAAGCTTAGACGGAAAATAATCATCCATTGTTAACTGGACTTTTTAATTAAACCAAGTAAACAGTGTAAAGAGCAAAGGGTGGTGAAAACACCTGCTTGCTGTTTAGGATGTTAAATTAGGTCTCAGAAGGCACAAAACCCTCTTATTAGTGTTATGATTATTAGGTTGTACCTGAGCTGGAATGTTAACACCAATCTAAATAAAAAAGGCTCAATGACTTGAAGTAGTGTAGTAGTACTAGAAGTGGTTTGGAATCTAATGCATTTGAGAAAAAAACTTCAGCGGCTCGTTTAGACTGCACAGTGGATCATTGGCTCCCCCATCCCTTGTTTAAATGAGATCCACTATCTTGAAGCTGATTCAGGGAATTATTTGCTAATAATCAACTATTCGTATTTCTGTTAGCATCTCCCACTGCAATGCTTTAGACAAAATACACCATTTTCTTTGTTAAGTACTGAACTTCAAAAACATTTGTCAGAACTTTTATTTTTTTTTTTACAATGTGACTTTTATTTTAAAACTGAAAAATTTTGTCATTATGTCAATTAAATTGTAGCATGCAAGCTACATTAAAGGTACATTATACAAAAGAGCAAAAAGAATTAAATGATCAAAGGGGCTCAGAATTTCAACACACATAATTTGCCCTATAGATGATCCAAGGTTTTTCTGCGTTTGTTGATAATCATTAGATTAAATTATACATGATTTACAAATGGTAGTTAGATCTACCACCCTATTCTTGAGAAATACATTTTAGATTGAATAATAAGCAACCTTTTATTGTCAAGGGCCCCACCTTAGAATTGGATAAGCTGACAGCTTTGGTTCATATAAAGTACAGACTGGTCCAAAATCAGTTTGAATTTTCTATATGAGTTACAAATTATTCAAAATACAGTTTCTGATTTGAGAAATATTGACTCTCTCTTTCTCTTACATAAGAAAAACAGAGTGATACTTAATTTTTAAATCTTATCTCTTGTAGTTCTGATTAAGCCAAAAACCTGATTGTCTTGTCTGTATTATTACCAAATAGCCACATTGCTGTTTGCGGGGTTTTGGGGATGCATCTAACCCTAACCCATTCACGTGTGTTTTTAACTGAAGGGTTTTGTTTTATCTTGTAGCCCCTGGATACTAAAAATCTCATAAGTTATGATTTGTTTTTTATACCATAGTTTTATTGCATTCATATGGTATTCATCAATACTACAACGTCTGTGTTTAAATTTATTCACTTTCCTTTCGTGAAGTTTTAGTGACTTTTTCAATGCCTCAGCATGAGCAACTTAAAAGCAGCAAATGTTTATGTTTTTGTGTTATTTTTCTCAGCAAGGGAGCATGAGCAGATTCATTCGTATGCTTTCATTTCTGTGTTTTCTTTTACTTGAAATACCTTATAGTTTCTCCTCTAGAGGGATGTTGGTGTGTGGAATGGAACACAGCAGGCAACCAGTAGCTTGTGCATGTCAGAACCTGTGAAGCTCATACTGTATCATATGCTTTGATGTTTGGATCTGCTAGAAAGGGAGCGCTGTGTTCTTTATCAGCTCTGGTCCCGCTTGGCTTGAGTAACTCACATCATTAAACAACAGATCTGTTCTGACTGGTGCAGATTAACCAATAATTTTTATCTACTCCCAAGCTGATTTCTTTCCAGATGTGATTCTGCCCCTCCTAAACACAGACACTCATTAGTTTCTCATTGGAAAAAGCATTTGTAAAAGATCAAATTTGAACAAGTCTCAGGATTGCCCAATTTTCAAGAGGTTCTGGTGTGTGTGTTTTTATTTTAGCTAAAACTTGATTTACTCAGTAAAAAAAGTCATATCTTTAATTTTCTTTCTCATATTTGGACTTGTTTGTAACTATCTGCTTTTATTACCTATTTGCATTCCCCACTGTAGGACAGTGTCCTATTCTATTCTATATTATTCTATTCTTTTTCAGTTTATTCCTTTCTATACTTTTCCAATCTTTTTTATTATATTGTTTTCCAATCTATTCTATTCTATTCTATTTTTAAATTTTCTAGTAATTTTGTGATAAAAAAAAGTTTAAAATACTACTTCCCCTTTCAGGCAGGCCTTGACTGTTTTGAGGCAGAAATATCTGGTGTTCTGAACTTCTTATCTTGTCCTCAAAAAAGAACAAAAAAACAATTCTATCTACAATAAAGCAACGCCAAATCGTGACTTTTTTCACTGTGAACATGTTGTTCTTTTTGGTTATGCCCAGCCCTTTTGTCCGTACTAAGCACATAATTTTAAATCGCTAAAGTTGAAATTTCATTTACTTGAATTATAAAAACATTCCCCTTTAAGGTCTAAGGCAATTTGCACTTTTTTTTGTGGTTCAGACATATATATAGTACTCCCATTGTTGTCACATGTAGAACAATACTGGTATCTGTTGAAAATCCCTGCACCTCCCTCATTTATGCTGTTGGTCTCCATAGCCTCCCTCCCTGTTTTATTAGTGCACAGAACTGCCTTTGAGATACAGCCCTTACTGATTATTTTAATAAAAAATGATATTTTTGGAGTCTTGGTCAAATTTCTGCAAACTATCAATTTGGTTGAAGTACACAAATAAGCTAATTTTAGGAAAAGTTTTTTAGTTTGTTTTTTACCAGAATGGAAGGTATGAACTCCTAAGTACTAAATGCAAAATTCCTTAAAAATTAAATTCAAGGTAGTTTAGACATATGCACTCAAATGTTTTTTGTGTGTGTGTTATTTAATTCAGAAATGGTTTCTTATGTGCTAATGTTGCTCATAGGAAATTCTGCTAACTCGAAGATGGGTGAAAATGAGCAAGTGTTACAATTTTCTGGTAATTTGTTGCTGACTAAATACACAGGTTATTTATTCCACTTATGGCTATAAGTATCATCAGTCATTTTGCTTCTGCAAATGGTGACACATTATATTTTCTAATCTAAAGCTTTATTTGTGGCACAGTCTGTCTGCAAATTATGACTGGGAATAAGGGATTATCAGCATGAACAAGCCATGTTGATTCCAATGATACCACCAATGCTGTAGGTTTTCCAACTGTTGAAATAAAATCAAATACAAAGACAACAATTATCAGAACTCATCTCGAAGGTCATGTAAAGCTATGGCTTAATTTATGGTTTTATTTTCTCCTTATTTGTTTTATAAATTCATAAAAATTTGCATTGAATTATATGGGATTTATGCTGTGCCTGTAAGTGGTTAATCCCTTGATTTTAAAGACTGACCAACTTGCTGCACCTTTCCGAGTTTACTCTTTATCCAGTGTAAATAGAGCTGGAGCTGACGTTCAGCCTTGTTAAATATTGTCATCCGAATGTGGGTTTGAATTTTGACTATGATTTTCTGAGGCATCCTTTTATTTTCATGTTACCAATTCCATTACAACATTTTGTAACCACTGACAAGTTGTCATCTAGGACAATACGGCATTAAGCTCTTTATCTTCTCATTAACTCTGGCTGACTAGTGCTATTCAGCCTCTGAAAAAAATACCTCAGATTCTAATGGCTTGTTTCAACAATAGCATTTCTCTTGCCACTATTCCATAAAAAATAGAATTTGTGGAGTTAAAAATTAATGGTCAGTCTACCTAAAGATTTTTTTCAACTTAGCAGGGCTGGGTATCAGTTTAAATTGATTGGATTCCAATTATTATGATATAGAATATATTCTTTTAAATTGTTATCAATTTGATTCAATCCAATATCATATAGGATTTCTTGTATTCATTTTTTTTTTTTAAGCGGTTAGCTGAATTACTTGAAATGCAGTTATGTCACATATTGAGACTGGTAGTAAATTAATATTCAACTTAGAATTAATACAGTAATGGTACAGTAGCAAATGGTAACTGTTTGAACTATCTTAATTCCTTTATGAAGTGGTACACATTTGGGTTGATGTTGATGCCAGACACAAAGGCATAATTTTGTTCTTCTATGTTTATTAGCTGCCTGAAACAATTTCAACAACTAAATACAGCCACATACCTTCTCAAATATTAGCCATAATCACCTCTCTTGATTTTCGGAAACATGCAGAATTGGTTTACTCGTTGCAGCGTTTAGACTCAGACAAACTGTATAGTCATTTTGTATACACAGAGTGTATACAAAACGGAATTTTGTTCCGTACAGCTCTCATTACGTTTCCATTTCTTAATGTGCAGCAATGATCACATGTAAAAATTGTGGAAGAAAAAAAACATGGTGCAAAAAAGTGAAAACCCATTGATATGTTCAGTTTGAAGCAGAGACTGTGAAATGATTTTGAGTTTTTTCAACATTCAGCTGTCTGGTGGCAGTAGGGAAGACCCTGTTATAGAATCTGCTGGACCTGCATTGAATGCTGCTAAGCCTCTTCCCAGAGGTCAGCAGGGAGAACAGTCCAGGGTGGGGGTGTGAAGGGTCATTGATAATGTTAAAGGCTCGTGACATGCAAGCCAGGTGATGGGAAAGAAGAAGAAGACGATGAGAAAAATAAAGCAGAGAATGTGTGGACTTATTTAATTTTTTTTAATAACACATCCCTACTAGGCAATGAATCTCTGTAGTTCCTCAAAAGTTACACCTAGGTTCCTGGCTGCTACTCAGATCAATCCACACCCGGCTTCTCAGTTTAGAAGGTCAGCCAATTTCCAACTAACTTTTTGTTTAAAGCTTTAGATGTTATTGTATAATCTAACCAAGCTTTAAACTTTCCCAGATCTTTGTACAATATCTTTCTGCTGATTGAAATTGGTTGAATAAATGCCTGTGACATAATTCCCAATAAGATACCTTAAGGGTGAAGCTTTAACCTGTCAAAACATGAGATTGATCAAGGGGTATGAATACTTAAGCATTTCGATGATTTTTATTTCCCTTTATTTTGTTATTTCAGACTTTGTTCGTGTAAGTTACAAAAGATAAATGTGACAGAAGCTGTGTCAAAGTTGTAACAAGCTTTGGGAAGACCTGCCTGATTCCTTTGTTAACAAAGCACTGCTGGATATGCTCTGTGTAGTCTGACCATTTATCAACTTCCATTTTCCTGGCATCAAGTAACTAAATAGATTACAGCAACAATAGGCAAGAGCAGCTTTGTAAGGCCTTCAGCGGTGTGTTATCTGTAGCTTCCCAGGATGCTTTATCAGGTCCGGTTGAAAGGGGTCATGAGGGGGGTTCGAGTGATGCTTTGATACATTAAAAATAGATTTTACAACTGGAGGAAAACTAAGTTACTAAGAGTAACTCAGTCCTGTGAGTATGGTCTGTTCTCTCTAAAGGGATTATTTCTCCCTGATGATTCTCCATCTTTGCACATAGATTCTGATGAGCATCCTCTCTGTCAAATAATACTCAAGAAGAAGTATAATATATTATTTCATTCATGACCTTTTTTTTTTTCTAAAAAAAGCTAAAAGATTTGCTGTTGCTTGTGAAACTGTTATGCAAAATGTTTGGCAAACCATTGTTTACATGCAAGACTTTAATTAAAGGGGCATAGTCATTTTATTTGCCTATTTTGAAAATAATATACTCTTAATATGTCTGATAATACGTCTTTCTATCTGTCTCTCCATCTGTCCATCCATCATGTCCCTTGTACTTAGACTGTAGAGACTTAGAATAGCATTGCTAGCATTGCTATTAATAGTACCAATAGTACTATTAATGATGTTTACTCGCATATCCATCAACTCCACAGTGACATCTCAGGGCCTGTGCAGTTTTAGCCTCAGCTTCAATTAATACCAATATGCATACTGTATTCTGAGCATTGTGTTTTACCACAATGGATCTTCAGTTAATTATTTTTACTACTTAGATGGGAGAAGCTATATTTCTTAGTGGCATTGCTTCCTTCACTTTTAGGAAGCAACATATTCTGATTTAAGATCAAGTTCATTTTGTCTTTGGTTGGACTTTTATTAGCATCACATATATTGACCTGATGGTATTTACCAGATAAAACTAGCAAAAGACCTTCTCTTTTTTTTGCAGAAACTGGAAAGTATTGCAGTAGAGCTAACATTGGTATCTGGAACTGTTTATGATTTTAACCACCACAGCTCCATTGGAAATTCATTAGCATGACACATCACCCTGCAACACTTAAGGAGATTATTGGCAGGTTGGAACATTTTCTTTACAAGAAGCAACCTTTGTAACACAACCACAGTCCTTGCACCTGTATGCAAGTGACATCAGTCCGAGCATTTGAGCGTTCAACATTGGAGTTTAGAAATTTTACCTTTTGCCGGTGGACGCAGGACGGTCAACTAATCGGAACAGCAGATCCAGGAGTTTTTTGGGGGACAGAGACACTACATGCAAGCTCTTATCGCTTCTGTGAAGCTATCTACAATGTTGTCCCAGTTAATAATCAAAAGAACAAGCTAAGAGTTCAGTTTTTACAGATAAAAATGAAGTAGCTCACCCTCATAGTTCACTTTTTCGAAAAATAAACTAAGTTCATAAACTGTGATCATGTTATATAGAAAGAAATGGAAGTAAGGGCTTGTTTGTCAGGTCCCAGTGGGCACAGTTTACATAAAAAAGTAAAGTGTTGGTTCATAAAACTCTGCAAAGAAGAAATTGACCCTTTTTACGTTTTTGCTTTATCGTGTACCTGAACTAACTAATCACACGAAGTACACTGAACAGATGTGTCTTAAACTTTGTGCTTCTTGGATAGCAGGGCTGTTAATGTCATGATTCTGCACTTTTTTTGGTTCTGTTTAAGTTTTCAGTTGCACCTTGATTCATGTTTTTCTGTGTTTTCTAGTTTATTGTTTTAATTTCTATTTTGAGTTGGTTTTTCGTTGTATTTGATTTCTTATGTATTTCTTGTTTATGCTCTGTTGCCCTCTTGTGTCAGTCTCCTTTCCCTAGCTCCCTTCTAGATTCTTCTGTCCACACGTGCTTCCAATCAGTTGATTACCCCAGTCTTTGCTCTGTTTGACATATATACTCCTTCTCTTCAGTTACTGTTTCTCGATTCCTCATTGTTTCTTTGCTCCTGATGTGTGTTTTCCCTGGAGGAGGTCTTACTTTGGAGATGTATGAGCCCTTGACATCTGCACAACACAAGTCCAAAGTTTATTTTCTCTGGTTCAGCAGCTCTCAAACTGTTGGAATGTTGGTGAGGTTGCAGAAAGTAAGTGATTAAAATCAACAATTGTTGCCATAAATGTATTGGCTTTTGTCTATGTATCTTAGCAAAATCATTGACAATTTGACATGACACACAGTGCAGGAAACAGTATAAAGTGGAATGTAAAATGTTATCTGAACAACACTGGTAAACTCCCTGGACAAATAATATGGATGGAAATCAACTGTCAACATTTCAATATCTGGGCTGTAGAGACAAATCTTCACAAAAACATGACCTAGTTGACACCACCTGTTGTTCACAAGAACTGCCTACCCACCTCCTTTGAATTTTCCAACCTTCTTTAAATCTCCCTCTGCTCATATGGTTAGAAAGCCTGGCAGAGTCAGGGATATGACTCTGCAGCCACATTTCAGTAAAACGCAATACTGCATCTGCGATATTCTGGCTTGTTTTTTTGCGAGGGCTTGGAGCCCTTTTAATGAGAAATTTTTAGGTATGAGTTAATGCAATTAAAGAATTGCGGAATATTATTAAAGATTAGAATTTTTTCAAACGTCAGATATTTCAGTTATTCCCCATTATTATAAAATATGTTTTACTGGCAGACTGTTTTAAAGCCTTTATTTAAAGTAATGATTTTACAATGATTTTAAAACCAAAGAAAAAACATAATATAAGATTTAAGTATTACACACCAAAAAAATGTTTCATACAAACATGCATTTGAAAAGAATTATACTTAAGATTCTGGTTAGCTAAGATGTTCCTAAAAATATATATATTTTTTTCTCACTTGGTATGAATAGGATAAGATATTTCATAGGTTTCACACCGTGTTTTGAAGAATATGTTTGCAATAGAATTGTCAGTCTGGTTTGATCAGTCTAAGGGCCTGATTATTAGGTTTGCGTGTCTTAAAACGTTTGCCAACATGTTTGTATGCACAGAGCGGATCTTTAAAAAACTTTGCAAAGTGATTTGCGTGTTTGCCTTCATTAATATGCAGATCAAATTCTAATCACCAACGTGCAAATTAAGGGGTTCAGGATACACAAATGTAAAACCGGTACCACAAGCAAAGCGGTGTTCTCAACTGCGTCTGCAGTTTTTGTGTCTTTTTTAGTACTTCTGAAAGTCAGTATATCCACACTTTCTTCTGAGTATTTCTGTTGTGAGACAGAGCTTCCAAATGAAGCCCAGGGTCATTAAAAACAAGGTAGCCGTTATTTAGTACTGATACGGAGGGGACAAAAACTGGTTGTAACTCTATTGTCATTAGGAAGCAACTGTTAACCAGTGTACAAACAGTGTTTGCAAATTGTTGAATGTCACTGTTGATTTATCACAGGGTTATACACAACACTGCCAAAAATGATTAAAACATGGTTGAAGCATCTGTTTTTTTTAGTGGCTGTTGGGACGATGAACTGTTAATTTTAGCTGCTTGCAACAACAACAAAAAAAAACTATTTCCCATTTTTTTCTTCAAAATAAAAGTCCCAAACAGATAAAACAACACTTAAAGCACACATCTTCATGCACAAGGGGCATAACCACTGTTTAGACTTACTTTGCTAAACTAAGTCATAACCTGAAAGGAAGCCAAAAGCTGTGTTGTTATAATAGTGTGATATCTTGTGGTTGGATAGCTTGTTACTTTTTTTAGTGGAAAAAATGCACTGAAAATTAGGAGTTTGATGCATTTTTTTCAATTTCTTGATGAGAAAATATATTTACCTATGAATGCGGCAGGAGTTTTAAAACACTCAATATCCATGTTATATTAGACTTAAGTGAAGTCTAATATAACATGGAAATTGAGTGTTTTAAAACACTTCAGTGAGGTCTAATGTAACATGGAAGTTGAGTGTTTTGAAAGCAAACATAATGTTTCAAAACAACGTTTTACTATACAGTATCTCATTACTTATATAACCTTTTAATGTGGAGAAATATACTAGGGTTACATTATGTCTTCCATCTTCAATAATCCTATAATTTTTGTCATATGCTAAAAGGACACCAACAGTTTGGAAACTACACATTAACCTGAAAAGTTATGCCTTGGTGTTTTAAGAACATACTCTTTAATATGCATAAATCTGTTCTCTCGGAGTAAGGAAAAGCCATGCACTTCTGATGCACCTGACACAGTGGCTGATATACCTCCATGTGATCTATGGAGATAAAAGAGCATCTCCTCTGTAGGTGGAGAAGCAAGACAGAGCTGGAAGGTAGAGAATATGGGATTAATGAGTGCGCCCTAGTCAAAGAGTTTTCAATGCTTTTTTTTTATGTGTTCCTCCTTAGTTTTATTCCCCTTTTTGCCATTTTCAAAATCTCTCTGTGGTCTAATTTCTGCAAGGTGGGAATAACATAGCTTTCTTTGAAACTAAATTTCCTATATTTTGTTTTGTATGTTTCTGAGCAACATTCCTCAAAGTCTAAATCTGTTTAACAGTAGAATGGATTATTGCAGCTTAGGTCCCATAGGAGATCTTAAAAATGGAGATTTCCTTTCTGGCTTTGTATTACTCTTTTAATCTTTACAACAAATACCACAACTGCTTTAGTTTAAGCCTTTGACATCCATTTACAAAACTTAATCCGCGTATATTCTTCTTTATCTAACTCACAATCTGACTAAATCTGTGCTGTTTTCTCTTAATATCATATCATGTTTTCAACAACACCATTAAACATTTTGTCACCAACAAAGTTCTACAGTTGGGGGATGTTAATGAATTCTATTTTTAGCAGTCTGAGATTATTTTTTTAATGCAGATTCACAAGCTGTTTCTGCAGTATGACTGTATTTGTATTACATACAGTAAGCGCTGTACAGTATGCTTGTCTCTTGTTTATAAATAAGTTAAGACTGACTTATGTTAATAAATAAGATATTAGATTTTATGTTTTGTTGTGTTAGAAATACGTTATTTTACTTCTACACATCCTGCAAATGATGAAGCTATTGTCACTTTTTTGGCCTCAATAGTTTCTCTGGGCAGCACAATCATAACAAAACCCCTATGAGAATCTGGTAGGACTTGAAACTGATATAAAAGCTTGTGATCCAATCTTAGCTTAAGCTATCTGGCAATGAAGATGGACCAACATTTCATTGAAGTGAGGTAACACTACACAGATACATGCTTATAGCATTAACAGCCTGGGCTCCTTTAAGAGGTCAAGCGACCCATACCATGTTTTCAACAACACCATTAAAATGTAACCACCAACAAAGTTCTACAGTTGGGGGATATTAATTAATTCTATTTTTAGCAGTCTGAGATGTTTGTTTTTTTAATGCAGATTCACAAGATGTGTTTCTGCAGTATGACTGTATTTGTATTACATACAGTAAGCGCTGTACAGTATGCTCATCTCTTGTATATAAGTAAGTTTAGACTATCTTATGTTATTAAATAGGATATTTTATTTTGTGTTTTGTTGCGTTAGAAATACTTAATGTTAGTTCTACACAGTCTGCAAATCTGGTAGGACTTGAAACTGATATAAAAGCTTGTGATCCAATCTTAGCTTAAGCTATCTGGCAAAGAAGGTGGGCAAACATTTCAGTGAAGTAAGGTAACACTACACGGATACATGCTTATAGCATTAATAGCCTGGGCTCCTTTTAGAGGTCAAGTAACCCAAAGTCAGTGGTAAATAAAATTCTGACAGCCAGGTTGTGAATCGCACCCACTTGCACCCATACATGCCAATCAAACTAGAATATATCCTTAAAAACAAAAACAAAATTAACATACTTGTAATTTATAGATTTATTTTTATAAAGAGCAGCATGGCATTGTTTAATGAGACTTAAATTAACTAATGACACCATAATAACTTAAAAAAAAGAATAACTGGTATTGCCATTTATTGGAAATTTCCAACTTACTGACTGTAGGGACGTTGCATATAACAGCACTTCTGAATTGAATATGCTTTTAAAAGTCTGAAAGTTATGAATTTTAATTTATTTCATACAAATCAAGTTTATTTTCCCCATCCACCCATGTTCATTGCTAGTCCGGCACAGGAACAACACTGAGAGCAACAAGACACATAACCATAAACATAATGTTAAAGTACGTAGTTATCCCGAACATTCCACACATAGTTCTGTTCACCAGAAAAAAAACAAAAAAAAAACAAAACAGATTGAAAGTACTTGGAGCAATTATAAAAAAGACTCTAGCCCTAAATTAAATCCTTGATTTTTTTTTCTTTTTTTTTTTCTTTTTAGCTGTGAGGCAACAATGTAAATAACAGTAGATTTTAAACATTGGAATCACTACTGTAAATAAGAAAATTCTATATAAGTAATTACAAATTAACAAGCCCATTTAGTCATCAGGTGTTCTGTTTTCTGTATTCTAAACAGGGAAGTTGGAGACAAACTCCAAAGTGACAGTTCCAGTTATCAGCTTATGGACGATTGTATTCTCCATTGTCCATTTATGACTACTACAGCCTTGTGGCATGATTAAGAAATTTGGGGCAGAAATTGACAAAAAGACAGTATAGGGATATGATGTGTATTGCCATACAATATTTTATGTATTGCAAGACAATATTATTTATGCTGATACCATAACAAAGATGATATTTCCCGATTTTCAGAAAATAGCTCTTTAAAAGTTCACAAGAGAACAGCACCAGGATAATAGACTCATGGACAATGTGCTGCCAACCATTGGCTGGGATTTAACTGTTAAATAAAAGTCATCAATGAAATTGAAATTTGCATATAAATATATATTTCTTTTAATTTGAGATCAATTTGTCCATATTTTCAATCAGGAACAATATTGTGTAATACAGTCTCAGTATTTGAGAGAATTTATTATATCTTACATTCCTTAAAGACGGCACACATTCAACAGATACATTGTATATATACAGATATTTTAAGAGAATACATATGCAAACATTATTGGTTAAGCCTTTTGTCTTTCTCTTCTTGTCCCTTTTTCATGTTTTCTGTTAGTTTTGACTTCTTTCCCTTTTACTAATTGCCTTCCTCATTCCTTTTTACTTATTTTCCTCCTAGTTTCCCCTCTCCCTTTAGCCATTGTCTTTTTTCTTCTTTATTTCTTTTACTCATACTCCTCTCTTTTTTGTTTTACCCTTCCTGTCCCTTATGTCGTCTTCCTCTCCATGTTTGCAATGAGGAGATCTATCTCTGTAATCCTAATTTCTTGTTGAATAAATTTTCAAGCTATTTCTGCTCATTAAAAACCAAGAACCCCAAAATAATTTTATGCAAATATTTTTGATGAACTGTGCATCTCTCTTGTGAGATGAATTTCTATGCCAAAACTCCTTACAACATGGTCTTGTTGGCAAGCTGGAAAACACATCATGACAGGTTCTAAAACAAGCTGCATGTCATAGGAAAGACCAGTGATGCTACAAATGCACGATTAATGCTTAAACTACCTAACATTAAATTCATTCATATAGAATTAGCCCAACCTTAAACATCTACAGCGGTAAATGTTAACACACAATGTTATAGCAATTTTATTACAAAGCTATACTTCTGACGGGGATAATTTCATTCAAAGTAAAAGTTATGAAAAAAGTTATGAGGTTCTATTATTTTTGATGCATAACTTAACACATTAAGGACTAAAACTACCTTCCAAAATTACTTGTAAAACCTAGGAGGGATTTTTAGAAAGAACCTCCAAAGCCTGAACTTTCCCTAGAAAATCAACATAAAAAAAGCCTAAATGATTTATATCTCATGAGCTACAGCAAATAAAAAAAAAACAAAAAAAAACAATTGAAGCTTTCCTCAATATGAGCCAAACTTTTCAGTCTTCAATGTGATAAATAAATACTTATCAGCATAAAGGGGGACATATTTCCCTTTTGATAGATTTTATTCTCCCTAGTTGTTTATCCCCACAGGACTCACCCTGCCTGCCCTTAAGGTATAGTACATTTATCAATATGCGTACTTGTGTGTTCTCATGTTCTTGTGACACTTCATCAGCCTCAGCCCCAGGACTCTTCCAATTGCCAAGACTGAAAACACAAGACAGAGAACGGACAAAATCCCTGGATGTTATTTTCGCTCAGCCCTCTTTACTGAGCATGCATCAGGAGACTTATGCATTCTCCAGACTTATCAGCTGTCCCAGCATGTATTGCGCCAGATGCAGCTTCCAGGGGAGCACCTACGTAGCTCACAGTATTGTTAAAAGTTCACTGTTCTGTTGCAGTTTTTCTACCAAATTTTGTTTTAAGATAATTTCAGGTGAGAATATTATACTTTTAGGCATCACTACATGGCCTATTTACTAAGTTAGTGTCTAATTGAAGAAAGAGTACCGATGTTGAGAGAAGTGTGGCAACCAGCAGACCTCTGAGGCAAACCACAGCCCTCTCTTTGCCTAGTAATGTATGAAGTACCACCGGCTCTGATTGTGTTTTTTTTTCCCCCACTTGTTTTGTTTTTTTTTTTTTTGGCAAAAAGTTCATGTGATTTTGTTTATCTGATTAATTTCTTTCTTTTTTTTTTTTTTTTAACCAAATACTTGCTGGAATAACTTTAACATTTTTGTATTCCATACAGCCTATTCAGTAAAACTATAAACAGTTGTGTGTTTAATAATTATTCACATACTAAATTAAAAATAAGTAATTTAATATTATTTAGAGATTATAAATAAATGCTGATCCAGATGTACTGTGCATGTGGTAATGTCATAGGTATGTTTCTGTTCCAATTGACGCAGATTTGATCTGCGTGCTGCTTTCTAACTTTTAGAGCAGCTTTCTGCTTTCCCTCTCTTTTTTTCCCCTCTTTTCAGCACCACTAGGGTATCTTCTTTTTATCACCTTTTTTCTTTTCATATGCTTTTCTGCCATCTTCTTGGGCTCTTTCTGCACATGCTCAGTATGGACAGAACCTATGTAGTGGAGACTGAAGGGAGTCTCCTGAGACAATAAGCATTTTATTGGCATGTTGTGAGATGATTTTAAATGAAAAACATATTTAATGTGCGCAAATAAGTGATGATACGGACATGCAGAAATTCCAATTAATGTTTCCACGCTGCACGTATTCCCCGTGGCTGCTCTAACTTATAACTAAATGGCTTTCCTTTCACTGTTGTAAAACCTTTGAAAAACATAGTTTCTTTTGCGATTATTTTTCTTCAAAGCTTTAAATTGTAGGTTACTCCAACACTTTTTAAAAAATAACTTCAATTTATATATTTTTTTGCTCTTTGAGTAAGTTCCAGCTACCAAAACCTTTTAGGATGCCAAGCAAGCAATGCTCGACTACTTTTAAAGTTGCTGCTTAGAACATCTCACCTGATTTCTTTTTCTTCTACAGATTGGCAAAGGAGAGAACTGCAAATCGGATTCCATACATTTGTGATTGGATGTGAAAACACTTTGACCCTTCAAAATTGAAGATGATGTTGCTATGGAAACTACTGCTGCTGCAGTCACTTATGGGGTGCCTGGCAGGTAAAGTATCTTATTAAGAACTTTTGATGCATGCCAAAGCTGTCTTTGTGAAGTCTGACTCCTTATTCATATGTATTTGGGGCAGGTGGCAGTATGAAAGCTGAAGTTTAGAGAAAAGCAGCTTCAGGTGGATTAGACAGACACAGGCATATTTTCTCACTGATAATATTAAGAAAAGAATGTAGAATCAGCTCAGCGGGGCCTTTATTGTTAAAGTAAACCTCTAATGACACAAGGATATTACATTTCAGCTTCCCATGCATTTATGTGTTTGCCTTTTGTTGTTCACCACACTGATCCAATAATCCTAAATGTAAATGAGAATGCAGAAAAAATGTTGCTTGAGTTCAAGTATCTCACGCATTAAAATAAGTTTTTATTTTATGATGGGGTAAAAAAAACAACAACAGTTTATTAATCCAAGGTTCTATAAAACCTGGAAGATTTGGTATAAGATAATTCATTCAAGCATTCACTATGGGCTGTAAAGGAAAGTAAAAACAAATGTTTAACTTCAAGCAATACAGGCCTTTTTATAGATGTGTTTACATTAAGGCCTGCAGCTGAATATTGCAGACACACATAGAGGCGCTCAACAGTATGACGTATATAAGAAATAAAAACAAAACATAATTACCAATATGAGTAACCACATTACTATTGAGGACTCAATAAAACTCTTACATACAATTAGCCATTCACCAAAAACATATGGAGCTAATATACTATATTATAGTGTACCGTTTTCTACATATACTATATTACACTGCCAGTTTAAAACAACCCTATAAAGTAAATTTTCCTATATCCAATATGGATGGATTTCAGCTTGGGTTAATTTAACATCTCAGGTTAGATTATTGGTTAGGGATCCAAACCAAAAAAAATAAAGAGCTTAACCCTGGATTAAAAACAAATAATCCATCCATCTGTTCATCCATTTTCCCATCTGTCTACTTTTCCTGATTTTTTTTCTCTTCAGGGTTACCACTGTCAGGGACAGCACTTCTCTGGCAAATAACAATGAAAATGGGATGTTTTTATTAAAGAGCTAATGTGCTAAGACAGCATTACATTCCTAAGCACAAAAAAATGTGCATGAAGGAAGGTTCTTGTTCTTTTGATGTGAATTATCCCTGTATTTTCATTATTGTCTAGTTTGCTGTTGGGGCTGTAGCGTTTTCACCTGCCTGCCCTGTGGAGCCCATGACAGTCTTAGGGGTTCACATCCTCACATGTGCAAATAGGGAGGTAAATGTGTTTTTAAAGTCTTAGGGAAATGGCTCTTCCAACGTTTGTAGCTCCGAATTCTCCTGAGTGGTGCCCGAGTTTACATGAGTGAATAAAGTGAATGTGATTGGTTGATTATCAAGGGGGCCGGATTGTTGTGGTGGAAGGTTCGCAAGCCTTTTGGTTGTAGCCGGTGTCCCGAAAGCATCTTGCTAACCAGTTAGCAACTTAGTGCTGGTAGGGTCCCAATGGGAAATTACATTGGGACCAAGTAGCACTTAGCAACGACACTGTCAAGGAACGCTATGGACAGCGGCAACATGCAAGAGGAGGAGAGTTTTGTGTCGGAGGTCGTGGATGAGTCTCCTCCGTCATACATTTTTTTTTCAGAGGAGGAAAGAGCGGGTACAAAGTTGTTGTGGAAGAGGGCGCCAGGGCGGCAGAAGGATCATTTGGTGTAGAAGGCTTACAGACGTACATGTTTGAGCCCTTGCCTCACAACGCTGCTAGTTCTGTTAGCTCTACACCTGCCGAAGACACAGACATCCATCCCCATCCCCATCAGTCAGCAATTATCCACACCTAGGTTTTCACTAAATGACTACAGTTGATTTAGCAATTATCAATTTTATTAGGCTACATCATTATATATTATGCAGCTCTGCAATCATAAATAAAATTTGTATTTACAGATGACAGGACCATCGGTCACTACACCTGCAGCTGGCATGTTGGTATCAAAGGGATGCTGTTTCAATTTGTTGTTATTTCGCCCAAAGAAAGAACAGTTAGAGATCAACCTGCTATTAAAATAAGATCTTCAACAGAAAATGGAAAGAAAGTCCAGCAAAGCTCCTCTAACAATAAGAATTTCATTCATTTCACTACATTATGGCTCCTTGGCTTTATTATATAAATGTATGGAATATGTGGGTTTAGGTCTGTCTGAATTTGTGAAGAGTTTTGCCATTAACATGTTTATGTATTGTATGATAGAGATGGAGAGTGAGATAAAGGGTTGACAGATGTGGTCTGGCGATTTGCAGTACATGTGTGCATGTGTATTCAAAGGAGATGTAGAAGAAAACGTGTTGAATTGGCTGATGGCGAACTCATAATAAGCATTTACATCTTATGTTGCACCTCTCGCCTTAATCAGTAATTTTAATTGTCTGTTTTCAGATCAAATAATTTTTCTTTTAATATATTTGTTTTTTACTTCGGTAACAATGCAACCAAGTCAATTTCAGCTCTTTCACTTTTTACTGGTCCTTTAATTTCACCGCTCAGCTCTGAGTCAGCAGAACTTTGATCTGTGATCCAAGTTTTTCGTATGTTTTTTATGTATTTTTTTTTCTTATTTGTCTTCAATGCCTATCCTTATATGGAATCATCGGAGGGTTGTTGCACCAAACAAAGCAGCGTAGTCACCACAGCTGTTAACAGAAAAGTGTAAAAAACAAAACAAAAAAAAACATATGTTTGCAGTACTTCACTGTTTAAGAACATTTTTGAGTATTTAAGTCACTTTGAAAATACTTAAAGAGAATACCCCAAAGGACCACTATCAGTATTACATCAGTGACCTAGAAGATTACAGTTTGACCATATCAACCAGAGCTTAATACCACAAGTTAATGGAATTTGTATTACATTACACTTTTCTGGCCACACTGATCACTCAAAGCACTTAACACTTTAGCCACTTTGATCCATTCACACTCAATAACATGGACACCTTCATACACTTATATGGAGGTTGGTAGTCCACTTGAGCGTAAGAGACCTGCCCAGGGGTACACCATCAAGTGATGTGCCAGTGTTTGATCAAATTGTAAAAGGACTTCTATTCACACCATTCAAACTAAAAAAGAAAACTGCATCAAATGTCTTGAAAAAACAAGAGACTTTCTAGTCTTTCTGTTAAAAAACACAGATTGAGGTTTTCAGTGTTTGCCAAAATGTTAGTCTTCTTTTTGCCTTCCTTGTGGTATAATGCAGTCAGATTCACTCACTCACTAAAATTATGGCATATTAAATCATAATATGAGTTAAATCAATGAAATTGTGTAGAATAAAATAATAAAAATCAATCTGAGAAAGTTTTTTTCTATCAATGTGGTGTGAAAACCATAAAAACTACACTAGATGGGTAGTAGGAAAGGTAATTATTTTTTATAGAGCCACAGTTTAAGAAGATTAAATTTGGGGTTAATTTCTCATGTTGACATTTGAAAATCTCTCCAGGCTACGTTCAAATCACCATCATTCACTTACAAAGCAGTAAAGCTAAATTATTGCTTCATTATACTGTGGTGCCCATTTTAGCCAGAGGGATCTGTGGCATTGACACATTTTGATGAAAGACTTTAATTTATCTCCTTTACAAATTCGAATGGTCACCTTAGAGGATCTGTGGAATCACTCAGTGTTTAATCAACAGGTATTAGGCAAATCATTAAGACAAAAGATGTCATATTGATGAGGAAATCCGTCTCTCGTTAATCAACCCACAGCAAGTTGTCCACCCTCCGTGGTCTTACAAATAATATTATGATATTTCTATGAGTAAAGCCTGATTGTTGTATTTGCCCTTGCAGGGTTCTCTGGGCGTGTCAATACTTGTCTCGTGGCAGCTCTAACAATCGCACTTCTCACAGCTGATGGCTGGTGATAATTGACCAGTGTGCTGCCTATTCCTCATGGAGGTGTTGAGTTCACAGCAATCATTTCTGCTATGGAGAAAAGTGTCAAGAGGTGCAAACATAACATGATTTGGTATGTGTTTTCAAGAATCGCATAATATTGTTGGTAACCCCAGTGGTGTTTCTTTTCTCTGAGCAACAGATTTGTCCTTAAAGTCGTAGTCATACCATCCTGAAGTGATGAGAGTTTTGAGTCCAAAAAATACTTTTCAAAGTACATTTTTAATTCAGCTTTAAGACTTTAATGCGAGGAATTTTTGCTATTATTTTATCCCATATCATTTTATTATAGCATTTTTGTTATGCCGATTGAAAAAATACTAAGCGCTACGCTAATCTTTATCGACCAGTTTATAAATATGTATTGATATTGCAATTCCTATGTATTGCACAGTCCTCAGTAATGCAATGGAAAGTGGTCTCATTAAGTACCTGCCACACATGTAACAACTTTTAAGGAGAAATGTGAGCAGTCACCTTTTAATGTAAAGTCTATATATTAGATCCAAAGTTAAACTTTCATATTAGTTTCTTGATGTAACATTAATTGCATCCATAATTGATTTAAAATGTTCTAATAACCAGTGAGGTAGTGCAGGACACACAGTGGTCTCTTTCTTTTTTTTCAGTAAAACCAAGATTTATAATTTCTGCTGTATCAATGTAATTATAATTTTAAATAGTTTATTTTCTTTTGGGTGTTGTCCAAGATAGTTTTGGGATTTCCCCCACTTACTGGTAATAGCTGTGGGTTAGGTTGGTATGATCTTTTTCTTTTTAAACAAACAAACAAAAAAAAAGTCAGCTCTTTGGTTGTTTTTTCTGTTGGTGTCAGAGGGCTAGACGTTGCCAAATGTATGCCAACAATTTGAAAACTGAAAAGGCCCACATAGGATGGCTCTTCACAGACACATCTGTGTTCTCCTAGGTAGTTATTTTGCATAGGTTGACTTGATGTTGTTTAAACTAAAACAATTATATTATTAATGCCCATGATTCTCCCAATAAATCAATTTTGCCTCATTCACTGTGGGCCAGTATGAGATTCTCATGGCATGATAAAAATGATTTAATTGCACTAACAATTTATTGTTTTCTCAATAAAAATGGGAAAAAAACACCATGGTGACATTGCTCTTACAACAAAATTTAAAACTCTATGAAGACTATGTACACACTGCTAATAAAAAACATATATCCCTGCTTGGATTAAACATATTGATAATGGTACTATTATTGTTAAGCAAACATAGGTTTACTTTCATTAAATTCAGTAATAGTTACTTCTGATACATTTTGTGGTTTTCTTTTCTGTAAAGATTAACCCCGAGAGTCTAACAAGTTGATATTAGAGGCTTTACTAGCTGGGCCATCAGCTCTTACAGCCAGCCTGTTAAAGCGTGCATTGACAGGGACGTCAATACTATATTTTCATCAGGATAAAAAAAAAAAATATCGGAATGTATCCGTCTGCATCTAAAATCTAAGATAAAATCAGGCTGAAAGAAACACTATCAGCTATAACCTAATGGTTAATAATAGATGGGTCTGTTGTTCTCATACCTATTGTTATGGACTTTTACTATATTTAAGTAACTTTTTATAATACCACACCAAAAATGAGTAACAAAAGTATTTATAATTTTGTATTGGATCAATATCGGTATTGGTATATTGAATATTCAAACCTGAAATATTTGTATCATATCAGAAATAACTAAATGTATCGGGACATCCCCAGTTTTAATGTTGCAATACCAATTGTAATTTAAGTTCAAAATAAACCCTTATCACCTTAGCAGGCCCAGGCCTACAGATAATACATCATTAGATTAGTGTTTGAATAAATTAGGCTGAAATTAGGCAAAAAATATAGCACTACAAACTTAAAATGGCCGGTGCTTAAAATAAAGCATATTTGTATTAATGTAAAGATACTAAAGTTTCGACCCAATTAACTGTTATTTTAACAACTGTAGATCCAGCTATGACATTTTTTATTTGTCAGTTCAGTTTCCCTCAGCTTTGGTCATATACACTGTGATCAGTTATTTTCATCATCCAACTGAACTTGTGGCTGCTCAACTCAGAGATTTCCTGATCTGTTGAGCCTGGTGTTACCGTTGTTACAAATGTCAAATGGATTTAGAAAGAAACTCTGTTCTGCACCACTGCCGAACTGGGGCTTTGGAAATCATTTGTATTTCGTAGATTCTCTCAGTGTTTGAAGGAAGTTCAAACATCCGCCAACTGAGAACATACACAGTAGCTTGTTTAACAAAAGCTCAGAGATTTGGAGCTGGCTTTATTGATCTACATAAAAATGGCACAGAGTTTTACAACAGCTCTAAAAATAATGCAGAGGTTTTCAGCACAAAGAAAAAGATCAAATCAGCATAACAAGCTCTCTGCTTTTGTGTGTTGCAATTGTTTTTTCCTTTTCACACTGTCTTTTAAGAGTACACCACATGAGAGCTTATTTTAACAAAGACACCTCACATCTATATTATTAAAGCAAAGATTGAAAGTTCAGTGGATTCAAACAGTATTTTGCACATACTGTATATAAAGGCAATATCAGCCCTAAAGTATCCTTCAAGGATACATAAACACAAACCTATGAAATTATATATACCCTTGCGTCATGTTCAGATTTACAAGAAATGGTGTGAGAATATTTCCAAAAACTATTTTGCTTTTATTGCCTTTAAAAAAACTAATCTTCTATTGAAGTGACATAATTGTCAAAGAAATGAGGAAAGATGGACCCAGTATTCAAGGAGAGACAGTCAGTAGGCAAGCCCAATCTCAGACTCTCTGTTAGTGGGAGAAACACAGGTAAGTGACCACGCTCATCTGATAGAAGATGATTATCCGAGTTGGTCACTCTCCTGGTTTAACAGTCCAGTCCAAGAATGTCCACAGTGCTGCAGTCCCAGAGGTCTTGCAGGAAGCCGATCCTGGTCAGGGATCCAGAACAGACAGAACAGGCAGGATTCAGGCATCGTAGAGCTCCCAGGCAGGTTCAGAGCTCTAAGGTTACTGCAATCAAATAATAAGTCAACTTTTTAATGAGACTTCTGCACTTCTCAGGTATTTTGGACCACTTCATGTTATCAAGCTCAAGGAGGCTCAATCTTGAAGGTTGTCTTTTCCAGATGCAATGTTTTGGCTCCTTCCAAAGATGCTCCATGGGATTTAGTTCAGGGCTCATAGAGGGCCACTGCAAATCCGTCCATATTTTTGGATTTTAAACTTTTCCTTTTGGGTCATTATCCTGTTCCAAGACCCATGAACTGTTACTGAGACAAAGTTCTATGACACTGAATAGCATATTTCTCTCTAGTATCCATTGATTGTTTTGAGATTTCATTGAACCTTATATAGATTCAAGACGCCCTGTGCCAGATGCAGCAAAGCAGCCCCAAAACATACCAGAGCCTCCTCCATGTTTCACAGTAGGGACAGTATTCTTTTCTTGACATGTGCTTCATTTTTCCATATGTGCACATAGAGCTCATGTGTCTTGGCAAAAAGTCAAATTATTGTCTCATCTGTCAACAGAACATTCTCTCAGAAACCTTGTGGCTAGTCAACATGTAGTTTGGTGAATTCCAGTTGGGCTTTTTTGAATTATTTTTTTTTATGAATGAAAGGATAAAAAGAAAATAAAAATCCAAAAGAATATTTATTTAAAACATAGTAAATACATACAGTGTAATCCATGAATAGTATATTTCTAATCAGTTTGATTACCACAACCTCAAAAATGAAAAATGCTTACTAAACAAAACAAAGCTTTTTTTTTATTAAAAGTCAGTATGTTTAATCATGCTTAAATGACCACAACACACATCATAAGAACAACATAACAAAAATTGAGAAATTGCAGTAAAAATAACAACCCTCTCATCTAAACAAATAGGGATATCTAATTGGAACTGAATTTGAATAAATTGCTGTAAATTTAAACACATCATCTGAAACAGGATTTTTAAGTATAGTGAGAGACGAAAGAGACGCTCAGATCAGTCAAGCCTCCACAGAAAGCCTTAAAAAACTGTAAAGGTTTATTTGCGGACCAAACTCTGGTAATCAACCTGTGTGTGTGTTTTCACTTTATGTCATGAGCCTACTTCTTTATCTACATCTGGCTCACTATTTACACCTTAAAATAGAGATCCTAAAAGGTTTAATTTGATTTGTGTCCGATGACGAGAGAGAGAACTTTGATAGTGAGGCTAGGCTAACAATAACAGTGAGAGACTGCCACCTGTTATTTCTTTCAAATAAAAGGTAACTATCAGAATCTAATTAACCAGTGCAAATTTTACAGGTCTGTATGTGAGCATAGGCAAGAAATGTAAATCTGCATCCTATTTTCCCAGCAGCAGCAGAGTAGGCATGATTTTTTTGCATCAGTTTAGCTGGTGTTATGGTTCAGTCACAGCACTGCGGGCAGCAATGGTTGTTTAAAGTAGAGGCCACAAACTGGCTGTGTATTACAATGCATAAGGATATTTTCCTCTCTAATGCATCTTAAAAAGAAGCGTAGACTTTTGAGTAAATACATTTTCCTGTGAGCAAAAAATGTATTTACTCTCTAAATATACAGTTTAAATTTAATTTTTATGAAGAAAATGTTTATTCAAATCTTTATATTTTGTGAGAAAAAAAAAGTTTAACTGTGTAATAATCAGACCACAATACATTTTTTTCCTCACACACACACTTTGGGAATCCCTGCCTTAGTTTATATCCATTATTTACTTCTGTGAAAATTTCTTAAATGTGATTTTTGGCAGTAATTAATATATTATCAGTTTTATATCTTACCAAAGTCTAGAAATTTTAAATTATGATAATTTTTTTCAAAGAACAATACATTTGTGTGATCTTTGAACCCTACTTTGAGTACTTTTCTTATTGCTTATTTCTAAAATTCAATTATTTGCTTTAGAGTACTTTTGTAGCCTTTTCCTCAAACCTCAGAAATTACAATAGGTACGGCTAAATCATTGAGTAGGGAATGTATAGTTCTTTATAGTTCTAGTAATGGCTCGTTCTTACCAAAATGTCTGTCCATTTAGCTAGTTTAGCTTTTTACATATCCTACAAGAGGTTTCTAGCAGATTTTGGGTCCATAATAATGCTAAAAAACTTGATTTCATTTACTATTTTAAAAAATGTATGTTACATTTTCAGTATTGCTTGAGATTCTATTTTATGCCTTCCAAAATTTATGATGATTTGTTTTACTTGTTTACATGAAATTTTCCCGTAAGGGGATTTGTATCCGGTTTTTCGCAAAAACTGTTTTCCTTATATTCTGTACAGTACATAGAAGGAATGCTGCATTAGAACATGAGGCACATACGTTACTCTTTTTATTCCCCTTCTGGCTGATGGATTATTCCTCTTTGCTAGTTTGTTGTTGCTATTATAGGTCCTTTCCTTCAACATTGCTTGTTTGCCATTGATTTAGAATCCTAATCTTTTCCTTGACGAAAGAAAGACTGTATTCCACTAAGATGTTGAAAGCAAGTGCACTATACCTCTCTTTACACTTTTTTTTTTTTTTTTTTACCTTTTTAACCAAGCTCTCTTGTGTTATGTTTGTGTGTCATTTTGATTTCTGGGTCCTCTAAATGAGCCATTTGATTCCACCACCCCAGGACTCGCTGTGGAGCAGATTAAAAGGCCTGTCGTTCCAGGCAGGCTCAGCATTTTATACAATGTGAAACGCTCTCTTTCACACACACACCAAACAAAAACAGTCACAGCTTTTCATACCTTGCACATTATGCTTTTGCTCATTTCGATTGTGCTTAGTGCAAATATTTTCTATTTTATCACAAAAAAAGATGATGCAGATTTTTTTTATTCTAGCTACTAAATTGCACATTGAATGAACCACCAACTAAAATAACATAAAGAAATGCATTTTTTTTATTTCCTTCATTCAATACCTCACATTTCTGTTACAATTAAGAATTGATTTTATCAGCTAAAGAACATTGTCAGTGTCACTGTAATTACTTGCAGAATAGGTTGTTGCAATAACCTGTTTGATAATCTTTCTAAAAGTATTCAGTCATTGATTTAAGTGGTAAAAATACTGATGAAGACCAAAAAGAGAGCTGACATTCGAATGGCTGAAAATCTATTAAACATTCTCAAGTCCATCATATCAACTGCATCAGAACTGTTTCATAGTAAAAGTCACTCAAATCCCTAAAGTTGTCTGAACAAAAATTCATAATAAAAACCTGTTTTCTTCTACTAACTGGCCTGTGGAACAGCCTATCTGCAAACCTGAGGGAAGCAGACTAGTGGTGTTTAACGTGTGGTTTTTAGTTTATTAGCTTGAAGTCTATATATACACCTTGTTTCTTTAAATTTACTGTTTTATCTTAATTGAAGCACTTAGCAGCCCTTACTGTTTTGCTCTATGAAGAAAGACTGATTGATTGTAGGATTTAAGGGCATCCTATTGCAATAAACAGATATACATGCACATTTAAGTTAAACTTAACATTATGTAAAAGAACAACCCTCCCCTTGAAAAATTTATAAAATTTCTACAGAATTTGGCAGACTCAGGAGACACTGAGGGGCATTGGTAAGTATAGGAATTAACGGAGAGGGTTTGGACTGAATGTAGTCAGAACAAGGGAAAGTAACTTTGGATTTTATACATGACTAAACAATTTAAGTAACTAAATTAGAATGAACACTGACTAATACATGATAAAATGCTCACCTGAAAAATGCTATTGATCTATCTATGTTTGCAATTCCAACTCATGACTGCCCTATGGGCACATGTCTGAGTGGGCTGGTTTTATTGTGCACTCCATTTGAAGGTCGTAATACCATGAAGATCAGTGTTTTTGTTATCGCCATAATTGTAACAGTGACTGTAGTAGCCATATGCAAACAATGACAATTTAGTATCCACATGCTATATATTAGAATCACATCACCTAGAAGATAATGTCTTTGACTTTGCCGCTCATGTATAAACTGTATGCATGGGTATCATTTAGTGCATCCATGTAGAGTTTCCAAAAAGAATATTGCATTTGTTGCAGTCCCACTTTTCTGTCTAAAACCAACTGTGTGTGTTCTTTTGTCAGATTTAAATGGGGTAGCAGGATCTAAATGTTTTTCTGCCATGGAGAATGATGTGAGTCCCCTCAGAAAAAAGAAAACAAAAACACAACAACTGGCTCTTGAAATCAGTCCACCTTATAATAACCAGGTGGTTGCCGGTCATGGGCATTGTAAGTGTAGTTTACACAGAAAATTTTATAAATAGTGTTTTAGTAGTCTCTGTAGGATTGTATATAGGCCTAACCACAGTCCCATTCGAGCACAATGACTATCTCTGTAGTCAGTTTGTCAGCTCTGCGCTGCCATAGCCCAAAAGATGTCTGTCACCATTATG
>NW_015150865.1:330236-333237 GCF_000732505.1 Cyprinodon variegatus
ATATATATATATATATATTACATTTATTGAAGTAAATACCTGTAATTAGTACACACTGTACCATTTACAAATACCAGCCTATAGATATTTTTTTAAAGATCCTTTGAATCTAATCAACTTAGTTTCAACCCATTTTCAGTGAAATACCTCAAACGTTTTCAAATTACAGTATTAATATGCTTACATTCCACTAACATGCTCTAACAGGATTCCAAATAACTTTGCCTTTATTTAGCCTAAAATAGTGAGAATCATCTATTCTTGCTTAGGCTGTGAACCAAATCCATCTCAATTTGCATATATTTTTATTTTGTTCCTGCCATCTATAATTAACTAAACAAGTGAGCTTGGCTGTTAATATTTACTGAGACAGATTAAATTTTATGTGACATGTTCCCATGCAAAGCACAAAAACTGATAAAAGAACAAACCAGGTTTCATCCCTTCTTTGTGTCAGAAAAAGAAGAAAATAAAAACTAAACAGTTCTGATTTTATCTTTTCCCATTGTAGCGACACTCTTTTTCTTCTTGTGCCAAATGTTTTTCTATTTGCTTTGGATTGTAGAAAATACAGACGCTTTAATAGACAAGATTGCATCTTTTTTTTTCTTCCATTTTATAGAAAAAGTGACCTTGGGGGATTAGGGTGGATCATGCTTCAGATCTAAGTCTTAGAAAACCTGCATTTTTACAGATAGTCTCAGGTAATATTCTTTGTTATTTGACCTTAAAATTTGAACTGTTTTTGTCTCTTAGTTTTATGAATTTGGAAGCTTTTTCTCTCTTGCTATTTATAGCAATTCTTTTCTTTATTGTTTTTTCAAATCCTGTATTTATTTGAGGGTTGTTGTTTGACAGCCTTTGAAATTGTCTCTTGCAACTCTTAAAAATGCAATGGCTGCTTATTTTTGTTTTTCGCAGACAAGCTCATCATAATGGAGAGCTAATTATACAAGACTTGTCAGCTCATCTCCTGAAAATGGCAAAGGAGGCACAGATTGCTTCTTTAATTCAAATTCAAAGTCAACCATTTGACGAAAGAAGCTGAGCTGAGATGTACTTCATAAACCTCAGGGCAAAATAGTGATATATTTTGGCTTCAGGATCTGGAATTAGAGGATCTACAGTATTCGGTTTGAAAAGGTCTGGAATGTCAATAGAATATTTTTCCAGTTTTGCATAATGCAGAAATATTAGTATTTCAGGAAATTACTTACTGTCCCATTGTGAAAAAAGTTTCATTTTTTTCTTATGTCCTTCTGTTGTGTTTTACTTCTCTCATGTTTTCCTTCCTCACTTTCTTCTTAGTCTTTCCATCTATCATTCTTCTTTTGTTTTATTCTTCTTTGTGTCCTACCCTACTCCCAACTTTCTTGTAAGTTTGGGGGTTTTGCAGGTTGTACCCTGTCTTTGTCTAAAGACCCTGAAGGATATATGGCAGAGGATATATTGATGTTTTAATGTTTGTAAAGGAATTAATAATAAAAAAAAAGAAATTGGAAAATCTAATAACATGTGCAGGAACTTGCCGTAGGTTTTTTAATGAACTTTGTTGGTGCATTTCAAACGCAAATGTTTTAAGTATTTTCCTGTGATTTACTTAAAAAGACTAATCCTTTTTATCATCATTTAAAAACAAATCTCAGTTAAAATACATAAAAAGTGTTTTCGGACATACATTTTGAAGTTCTTTTACAAAAACCTTTAGATCAAGAAAAAAAAGCCTGCCAATACTACTTTGTTCTGTTTTCTCTTCATGTAACATAACCATCAAATGTTCTAGGCTCTGTAAAAAAACAAAAACATAAATGGATGGAATTATCTATTATTCAATAAACTTCAGTTTAAGCAGAATATATATTTTTTTTTTTATCAAAAAGTTTAAATTCAAGGAACGGCTAAAACTGCTTTGCTCATTCTGTATGTTGTAGAAAAGCATTCATATTTTTTATTCCCGAGTTTTCCCATACACAAAGCCCTGCAGCAGCAATAGTAATTATGTTGAGCACACATGAGGTGGCCAGAAAACATTAACGCAGAGGAACAAATTATGCATAGGTAGGAGAGCAGCTAAGATAGACGGGTCAACAAAACACCCCCTGTAGCTGCATGTCTTACCTATTACAGTCAACAGTGTTTCTGCAGGTCTTATTTTCTTTCCTTGTGACAATGAGTGTCTCACAAATGTATCATATTCTAATGAATTTTGGAGGCTAGCTTAAGCTCAAACAACAGCTCTTCTCAGCAGCAGAAAAGCAGTGGGACATATAAACTGCTAGAAAATCAATACATTTTAAGATGTGCATATTGACTTAAAGTTTGTTTCATTATTATATGCATCATTTTCAGGTACCTGATGCCCATGAGGTTTACTGATCAAATGCTTTTAGAGAGGTTTGAACAGATTTTTGTTGTTACTGTTCGTCCTTGCATTTGTAACCAGGGCTGTTTGCAGGTCCCAAAAAATACTGTGATCAAGAGTCCGTCACTTAAAGGTAGGATCAGTGGCATTCTCCCCAGGATTTTTTTTTTAAATTCCAATATTTAAATCTTGGCATTTTCAGGGGCAAAATCAACATCATTATAACTTTTGAATAGGCTAGGCGGTGTATTTCTCTGCTCCCCCTTCCCTGACAGATATTTCAGGCATTATAAACTTGATTTTTATGTCATCTTTCTTTTGATTCTTCTACAAGTGGTTAGAAATGTGTAAGATAAGACATTCCAGTATAATAAAAATGAGGTGCTTAGACTTTATTTACTTCAGCATTTAGAATAGACTCCTAAGCCCTATTACATAATTATGATGATGATGATTAGTACCTAATTTGTTCACTTTTGTTAACAGGGTCATAGAAAGATCATATAGGGTATTTGGTGCTGGTTCTTAAGGTCTCTGAATAGGATGTGTAACATTAGTTGGGCTGTAAATGGCATATTTTCTGTTCTATGCTCTCTAATGCAAGCCTGGTTAAAAGCCCTAGAATGAAACGACAGGTTT
>NW_015150865.1:333249-336594 GCF_000732505.1 Cyprinodon variegatus
ATGAATATTTAGATGAGCTGTGCGCTGATTGGTTGGTTTACAATGAGCGAACAAAGACGCATCATAGCAACAAGCACTCACCCACTGAAACATCAAATTGTTGATATGGGCAAATTAGGTTTAGCGCCACTGCAGCATGGGAGTCAGAACTACGTCCATGAGCAAATGGATAAAAATAGATGGGAGAAAAAAAAGAAACATGAAATGAGAGTCTCGCGGACGTGTCGATGCATCGGATTGTCGGCTGTTGGATCGATTAATCGATACAAAATGATTATTATTTACACCCCTAGTAGGGTGGCCAGACGTCCTCTTTTTCCCGGACATGTCATACTTTGGTTGACTACAGTGTGTCTGTAGTTAACTGTGAGGTTATTATATATCCCTATTAAAGTGTAAAGCCAGTCTCCTTTTCCTTGATAAATTATATTTATCTACTATTCATCCATTAATGGATGACCCGCTGAGTTATAAAACAAAAGCTTAAACAGCAGATCCTGACTAACACTGGCAGTCAGAGCAGAAAGCAGTCTGAACTAGTCTGCAAACTAACTGTAGCAGATCACTACAGTAAGGATGTTGCAAAACTATTTGATACTGAAAATATGGCACTGGACTGCTCCTAATTGTATTGATCAAATTAATTTGCAAGATTACATAATTGTCTACAATACAGAAGAAAAAAAAAACAAAAAAACAACAAAACAAATAAAAGCCATCAAGACTTTGACTTTATTTTTGCTATACAAGTAAACAACGGTTTAAGATGGTTTTCATCAAAAAGGGGTGCTATGTTGCATACTTATTAATTATTTTTGCTTAAATGCATAGAGTAAAAAAGCTGTCACTGTGTTATTGTTGTAATTCTGGTCTGTTTTGAGATAGCTACAAAGTTGTTTTATCAATCTCAAAAAATTTCTAAAGTATGTTTCTTAGCATGGTAGAACAATACTAGCTTCCAAAGAGCCTGCTTAGAATTGTAGAAAATCAGACACGTTTACAACTTTCAAATCTACATTTCCTACGAGGTATTCCTTCCTTAGTTCACATTAGAAGACACCGTAAATAGAATGCATCTATACATTGTCTCTAATAGGTGTGTGATGAACTACTGCACTGCAGCATAAATTCACAGTTTGCACCCACACAAACTGGCCATTCATCTAGTTCTGTACACTCATTGCATATATTCTTACAAGATCCATTCAACAGAACTAAAAAAAAATCCTGACTAATTAGGTTAATGTTATTCAGATTGTAGCAATATAAATAATCAATCATGTGAATGGTAATTATCCAAAGGTGGGTCCTGCTGTTGAAATGAAAAACAAATTGAGCAATTATATGTATCATATCAACATTAGTTCTTATAAATGATTCACACTGTCAGCCTTTCAATGTTTCATCCTCCTGCTGAATACAGATATAATATGATAAAGTCTTTTAACACAACAGGGCTTCTTCTCCATTAAACATTATACAGAATTCAGTGGATTATAAATATATGTATTGGAATATTCATCAGCATGTATGATAAATAAGCCATTTGGGTATTCAGTACAATGTTCCTTTTGATTTACTGACCTGACTATTGTTTTTTGCTAGTCCTTTGTGTTTTTATTTAGTCCACATGATTTATGGTCATACCAACTATCTCTTGGGGAAGCTCACCTAAATGGTGAAATTTGTATTTGTAGTTTTTCCTCAGCTACTTTACTTTGGATTAGTTCCTTGGTAAATTAGGTGTTAGTGTGTGCTTTTTTATGTTACCTATTTAGGACCATTTTTGGTTTATTTTCTTACCTGGTCCTAATGTGGCAGATACCGTTGAGAGGTATGGTGTGAATTAACTTTAGGGTAAGGTTAGGGTTAGGAATAACTAACCCTACTGATAAACTGATAACAGGGTAATGATACATTGAATTAGGCATAAATCCAGTTAGTAAAATAAATGTAAGTCAATGTATAGTCTTAATATAGATAGAAATGTTTGTGTGTATGTGACACTATGTGTTTTCTACCTTATGTGAATAGTGTAAGACCAATTTCTCAGGAATATACTACATTTGGGGCAATTGCAAGTATTTCTGGGCACAAGTGAACTGAGTTGGTGGTAGGTGTTGCAAATTTAATCAGTTCATCTTCATGTTCCTGTTCAAGTAAAAGTATCCTTTAGTTCCAATCACCTTTCATTCTAATTTGATATCAGGCTTTGCTTACAGATCCCAAATAAAGTGTTCTTCCTCAGCAGTTTGACACAAACACTATACTTTTTGCAATTTCTGTCACCTTCAAATGCAAAAGCAAATAAGAAATAAAGAATAATACAAAAAATGTAAAGCAGAAAACCTTAATGCTTTATATAGTCAAGGGGAAAATAAAGGAGCCTAAGTGACAGCATACGTGGGAAGCACTGCTAAATGAGTACCTGCTTAAGGGTAAAAAGAAGAAAAATAAACTCCCAAAACTGGAAGCTTATGTCTGTACATTTTTATATGTTAAATACAAAATAGAATCATCGAGTTTCTATGCAGAAAGATAAGAACCCATACTTCAAAGAAACTTTTGGGGCATATTTGTTCATGCAAAGTTATGTCAGTACCCCTAACCAAAACCCAAAGCAACAATTTTGCTTCAGAAGGGACTTACTATATGAAGTCTAACCATGTCTTATTAATATTATTTTACATCTACCTCTTCTGTCACCAGGAAAGATAGCAGATGGTCAGGGAGAAAGGTGGGAAGAAGCTGAAGGCAGGATTAAGAAATGGCCATGGAAATAAGTTAGGTCCGGCATACATCAGGGAATCAGCCAAGAAGAGCTGGTAACTCTGGAGGAGCTACCTGGATTAGCAGCCCAGGATGCAGAATCAATTGACTGAACAGCTATGAGTTGTGCCTTCTGCAATTTCGTTGTTATGAAAGAGGAATTAGAAGAAACCCGTATAACTACCTTACAAGCTACAAGGGAGATAACAAACATTAGGAGGTATGATAAATAGGTGGTGAGATACAACTGCTGCAAAATGTGGGAGAGAAAAAAAGGAAAATAATCCTTAGCACCACATTTGGCAGGGCTGTAAACCAAATTTATGCCGTGATATCACTAGTGTGTCTAACTTCTTTTTCTAAGGTGCACGAGAGCAAAGGTTAGTTTAATCTGGTTCATTTTTTTTCTATCACTGTTACCTAAAAATATTGACTTGAAAGTTATAAATCTAATCAACATAAAATTATATATTTCAAGCCCAATTCTACAATTACTTGGAAAAATGGAGCCTAGGCAAAAGTTCAACTGAATAAACTTATTACTCACCTTCATCTACCTCGGACACAAGCTAATGA
>NW_015150865.1:337729-340150 GCF_000732505.1 Cyprinodon variegatus
ACGTCTATCGATCGATATATATCGTTATTGAATTATCGCCCAGCCCTATCTTAAAAGGTCTCCAATCCACAACTCTGTTTGCTACCCAAAGCGCAGGCAGTGGCTGTGCTATGTCTGACTTAAATTCAGATTACCCCATTTCAACCTGCCTCCAGCCCCTCTTCCACCGTCGTAGTTAAAGTTTCACCAGAGTGTCATTCTTCCCGGACTCTTACTGCACTCCTTGTCTCATCTCAACCGGACTGGCAGAGGACCGCCATGTTGAGCCTGGTTCTGCCAGAGGTTTCTTCCCAATGGGGAGTTTTCCTCTCCACTGTTGCTTCGTGCTTGCTCCTCTTGGACAGGTTCTCTCAACCCGTGTTATCCAAGCTGGACTTCCATCTTCCAGGTCGCTGAGTGAAGCTCTAGTATCATCTCCCACAGTCCACTGTATCTCACCAAACAGCTCAAGCAGACTGTCTTAAAGTTAGAGTTTGGGCCTTTTGCTCATCTGGACCATACAAAAGTGATTAAGCATACTATCTGGAAGAAAATACCTCAATGATAAACTCAGAGAAGCAATTGTCCCTTTACATAAATTCGGATAAATTGTAAAAACACAACAAAATAACATCCCTAGTTTTGATTTTCCATGTTATATATTGCATAAATGTATGACTCAAACAAAGCTGAAATGGTAAGACTTGGAAAGCCTCTTCAAAAATTATATGAGAGGAAGCATGTGGCTGTCAAAGTTGGACTGCAGTGAATTACAACTCCTCAAAAACAATGTCCTTCAGACATAGAAGACCAAAGCAGAGATTTCTGAATGTAATACAATATTTTTGAGAAAAGTCCCTATTAAAACTGTACTGCATAGTGAAAGGCTGATGATGTGAGCTTTTATTGCAGATAGACACTGGGCACTATTAAGTATATCATTTGACCATGGACTCTTTTGTATATCAAATAAATCTAGAGTGAAATATAAGGCCATCAGTCTCACATTTGAAGTAAGAGAACTGAGTCATTCATGCAATTGTGGTCTCCAACACAGCTGCCAAATTACACCTGGTTGGCTATAGAGGATGGACTTACTGAACCATGTCCTAGTCAAAGTTCAGACTTTACTGAAGTAATATGGTGTAGTGGAACCAGAAGATAATAAACCAGTAAAGATCAATGAACTGAGTCAATGCTGTTAGGAGAAAAGAAAAAAATGAATTTGTTGAAAGCGATATACTTAGTCATAACATTCAATTTTGCACCTAAAGAATTTAGGTTAAGGTAGATGATCTAAAACATCAACAGATTTAGAAATTCCTATTTTCTCTTTTCACGACCGGATAAAAGAGAACTTTGGTTGTTAGAATGTTGAAAATAATTCAGGTCTTCTTAATTCCCTGAATGTCATTAATAGAACATGAAAATCCATCTACTAAAAGATGTGTTCTTTCTGAAGCCTGGATCCACCATATATAAACTAAAAAAAGTTGATATAACAGTAATCTTTACTACCCAAAGTTTCTTGAAGTTGAAAAATGTCTTTTGAGGCCTTATAGTTGTTTAAAAACAGAATTAAATACATGGAATTTCATCCTATATTATGTTATCCCGAAGTCTATACTGAATTAAAGCAATGAACTTTTAGAGGGCTGCAGGCAAATGCTTAAATCAATGCATAACTTCAGCTGTTTATTTTTACCACACTAAAATAGCTCAGCAATATATATATATATATTTTCATGTATTGGCAACATACCAAAAAAATATATACAGTAAGTGCAAAACAACATCAGACATTATGGAGAGGGGGGGTATATGAAACCAGGGAGACCAATGTTTGCAGAAGCCATTAGTTGAGTCTAGAATAAAACAGCTAATGTCCCTTTTTCTGAACCTCCCACTCTCTGTTGTCCAGTTGTCGTTCCTTAAACCTCAGCAAGATATTCAGATAACAAGAATAGATGATTGTCTGATTGTCACTAACAACACATCTTCTTGCAGAGGATGGTAAAAAGAAAAACTTGAAAAGAAAAAACTCTTCAAAGGAACCTGAAGATCCCAAAGCTATTTATTCTGCTTAAACATAAGTAGGTCAGAAAGGCAAAACGTGGAGGAAAAGTACTTAAGGTAATAAACTGAATAAGGATAAGAAATAAGAATAATACGAATATTTATTTTACATATACCATAGTGCCTTATAAAGTTCTTTAGACTTTAAATTATCAGTTAATCTAATCTCAATGAGAAGTCCCCAAATTAGAAAGAAGGTGAGTAATCAAATCTCATTCTAAGTATCACAGTTTTGTGAAGGCCTCAGAGGTTAATTAGAGAATAAAAAGCATCACAAAGACCAAGGAACACAGCGGACAAGTCAAGAAGGTAATGGAGACTTTTAAAGTACAATTAGACAAAAAGCAATATCCCAAGATGTGAATA
>NW_015150865.1:340690-355361 GCF_000732505.1 Cyprinodon variegatus
AAACGGTTTTCTTCCTTTTATGGTATGCTCATGAATGTTTAGATGAGCTGTGTGCTGACTGGTTGGTTTACAACGAGCGAAGCTGCTGAGCAAAGACGCATCATAGTAGCAAGCACTCACTCACTGAAACATCGAAATTGTTGATATGGTTGGATGACCAGACGTTTCCCGGAATTTCCGGGAGACTTGGGATGTCTGTTACCAGCCCCCAACCCCCCACCTTTGGCTGAGGACTGGTGGCTCATGGCTCTCTGCTGAGGTCCGGGCCCGTCAGCGGCCCAGCAGTCGAAACTTCATACCCCGATAAGTAGTGATTATGTCATCAACTGAAATGGTTCTAGAGTGCCACATAAATCCATTGTGGATATGCAAACCTTAAAATAGGTCTAATATATAAATAGGTCTAATATATATATTTTAAAGGCTTAAAGACAGTTTACTAGATAGGTTCAAAGTTTGAAATTACAATTTAGTTACAGAAATTAACATTTACCACGCACCATCTTTTCACATTTATAACAAACATCATGTAAGATATTTTTTGTGCAGGGCTGAAGCACCTGCCACTGTTTTCTTTGCCTCGCCAAAGCTGGCTCTACTGTGGGGGAGGGTTCGGGAGCGCATGTGGTTTTCATGCAAATGTTTTACCAGTTCAAGGATAAAATCACTTCATGAGACTGTGACGTTCAAACAGCTCCCGAACAAAACCAACACGTTTATAGCTAGTTTATATATGCTATGTCCAGGAGATCATTAAATACAGCCACAAGCCGCCTTCGCATTGGAGCTTTTACAGAATACTTTCAAATCACCTGATCCAACACATCCACACCGACCTGTGTTTAAGTAAGTAGATCACAGCCTCTGGTTTGGGCTACTCAGTGTACTGGCTGAGGTGTGGGCAGGGCTATCCAAACCTTCAACTAAAGTTTCACTATTGTCTGATGGGTCACTGATATGCCTGCGTTTTCCCATGGGTGGGTGATGATCCTTGGATCACTGTCAGAATCTGAGCCGCATCCTACCGTCCTTCTCTTTGGTCCCTCCCCCTCCGCCCGAATTCCTCCCGAATCAATATTTTTAAGCATTTCTAAAGCCTGTTTCACTGTTAGATTTTTTCTGAAAGCCATTTTTTCCATATTAGCCAAAAGGTTCTAGTTATAATGTTGGTTGCTAGGCCGAAAATGTATTTTATAAAAAAAATAATGTGAAATTTCAGAAAGTATAGAAACAGGAAAAGTCAGTTAACATGACCAACATATGATTAATGTAAATAAAGTTCTTTACCTTTAAAATTTCAGAACCGTCAAAATAATGGCCTCAGGAGTTCTAGTGTTAAGCTGGTCAGACCCACAGCTAATATTGACTAGTTTAAATAACATCATAAGCATGTTGGATAATGAACCAGTCAAAGTCCAGACTTAAGTAAAAATAAGAATCTGTTGTAACAGTTCATAAATGTTCTAACTTTCTGATTGGACTTGTATTATCTGATTTTGCAAAGGGATATTGATACAAATATTAGTCTGTGGGTGTGAAAAGTTGGTAGAGATGTCTAAATTACTTCCAGCATTATCTGCCATAAACCGTAACTCTGGGTTTGCGAAAACCCAGAGTTACGTTTTATGTCCCCACCCCCCCACACACCCAAACAAAAAATACAAAAATAAAAATGCTGCATCTGCTCTAAATGGCTTATTATAGTGCTATGTTTGGATTTTATTCATTGCCTTGTGGAGTGATACCTTAAAATGAATCCTCAAAGTAAGGGCATACCCAATACATCAATGTCCCCACTCCAGAAAATTATTTTATGCAGCCCACTGAGCTACTTATTTAGTGTGACAGAACTATCTATTCTTATAGTCTTTAGGAAGCATGAGAGATCCAGGGAGTTATTCTCAGCGTTTGTCACCTTGGACCCACTTACTGGATGAGGTGTTTTGAGTTCCTGGAGTTCTGCTCAGCTGCTCAGCTCAGGAGTTCTGCAAGGAAAGACAGGAAATGTATAAAAAGTCTGTGTGCTGCTTTTGCATCTGAACCTGTGTTGTGTACCAAAAGCTAAAGAGGATGCCATTTTTTTTTTTTAACGAACTGCTCACAGAAGCTTTAAAGGGCTAAGAAACAGGTTGGTTGTTTGATATGCTCCTTCAGACGATGTGCTGACTTCTGCTCAGCTGTTGAAGACAGGTTGTTGTGATACATCATTTGGAGGAAATACTGTATGCTTTACTGAGTGGATTAACTTAAGTGCTTCTCATCCCGGTTGTTTGAACTTTATTTATGCCGAGCCCTGCGTTATAAATTCTGACCCTTCCCAGTCACTAGTGGAAAAACTTTTATTTCTTCTTTAAACTGTCACCTGCCATAACGGAAATTGCCTTTTGACTCACCAAAGCTCTTCTATACTCGCTTGCTGGGAAGTGGGAGGAAGAATAGCTGATATGCTCTTATTTTTGACCTTCATCTGTCATTTTGGCACATTTAATGATGGTATTCTAACAAAGAGCATGGAAAGAAATAGATCACAAAAACACTTCAAAGTGTCAGTGACATTATTTAACACCCTGTGATGAGAGCCAAATGAAACACATGTCCAATAAAAACAGGCAGAAAAAGGTGTGATAGGCAGCTTTCCATCTGAAAAGAATCAGTTTAACTTGTTTTTGCATTTATTGGTTCAAGCGACAGCTGCTAATTTTATATAATAGCATCTTTTGTGACATAATTATTGGGTTTTGGTTCTCTAAAAACCTTATATCTGCACTCTTTTTTCATCATTCACACTCTTACCGATCAACAAGATAAGACCACTATATTGGTTGTTGGTATCAGTTGCCTATTTATATGAAATATGATTGTCAGTTCAATTGTGCTTCTGATTGTTTTCAGATGATGATTCTCATCTAAAAATTTAATAATTTGAATTCTGTTTAATGCTTTTTTTCGCAGTAGTCGGTCTATTCAACAGTTTTACCCCACATATCGACATGCAAAAGCTTTTTTTTACTAGTCCTGCATTTACTGGTTTTGAATTGTAAAACCCCTCTTTTGTGTACAGTTTTTCAATGCTTTCTGGTTGTAGCATATTTTTTGGCTTTGTACAGAATTTGCTCTCTGTAGTGTTACTATGCCTTTAGATTTCAATATTTAGATTTTAGAGATTGTGGATTAATATGGTCCAGATAGATGACCTTATGGATTATTTTTTGTAGAATTCTTAACCATTTCATTGTAGTTTTAAAATTGTTACCCCCTTCCCAAAATGAGATAAATGAGACTCTAAACAAAGACTTCCTTTTTAAAAAAGATATTTATTTGAGCCATAAAACTACAGTCATGTATTAGTGGAGAGCTGATTATTGCTTTAAACAGCCAAAGTGGTTTGAAACTCATGCGTGGTCAGATGTGCCCATTTGTTTTTTGCACCATATGTTTTTGGATGCAAGATAAACTAAGAGCAAATGGCCTTTATTTATATAGTTCTTTTACACGTTAGAGGACTCCAAACCACTGCATCCAGCCATTTGCACATATTCACAATCTGATGGTGGAAAGGTATGTTTTAGCCACAGCTGCCCTGGGTCTCACTGACGGAAGCAAGGCTACCATAGAATCGACTCCACTGGGCCCTCAACAAAAAAGTCCATGAAATATTTAATGAGTGGAATGGCCAGTAGCTACAATAACAAGTAACAGTTCTCAGTGGGTTTCTGTCTTTCAGCTAGAAGACAGCTAAAGCTTATGGGATTGGTGTCAAACATAGGATGATATCAATCTAACCTTTTTAGCATCCTTCCTCTTTAAAATTATTTAGTGCCATTCAACTATCAAACCTCTCAAATACCATCTTTCCAATCACTGAATACTTAAATGCTGGCCTCAAGCTACTAATGTTCATGTAGCTCTAAAAGCAACACAAGCTTTATTCTAAAATTTGAATGAATTATGCAGCAATAAAAGCTCCTTTTTATGACATTATAATATTTTATACATGTCTATGAACTGCTTGCTTCTTTAGCAGTAACCTTTTGAGGCTTGTGCATGGTGTCTGACTGGCTTTAGTAGTCTTCTCCGTAATTGTGTAGGTCATAAACTGACATCTCTGTATTGAAACATCTCTTTATTATTTTAAGCATTTTATTCATTTTGTGTAATACAAATTAAAATGATCAGTGTAGAGTTGTGTATTGATATAAGGAATAGATACCGTTTTTTTTTATTTTTTTATTATTATTATTGAAATCCTAAAAACTAAAGGAATTTTTGTAGGTTGTTTTTTGATTTTTTGAGATCCAGCTGTATATCTCTGCATTTTTAGGAAGTTAATAATACTAAATAATAAACACTGATACCTGTGGTAAAAGGGTTTAGTAAATAACATACAAAGCCTTTTGGAAAGGAAATTGACAGATACAGTAGCAGCCATTCAAAATGGCCCTTCCCAGTTAAATACCAGCAGAATGGCAGGCCACTGGCCTTCTCCTGGGCATGCATATTTTTTTACCCTGACTCCAACCTTTCACTGAATTACAGGGTCTGACCAGAAGACAACGCTTCTCCTTAGACCTTAATGTCCACAAATCATGACAGAAAGAAAATTTTAGTACAAAGATTAATGTTTAAAAAGAACTTGTAGGGGACCAGCCAAGGACCAGCCAAGGACCCATCAAGGAAAGTGGAGAAATTTTGAATGACTACTACTGTACATATAAAACCAAGAAGAAAAAATTTGCTGTGTTTACAGGGAGGTCTGAGCTTACCGGTGCCCACAATGGATGGCTGACTGCAGTGGCGGTTCTAGAACAAATTTACTAAGGGGGCCAAAGTGGGATCAGTGTTATTTCATGGGGGCACAACAAACTGATAACACAAAAATAAACAGTGCAATGGCACACAGATTTGTATATACAGTGAACCACAAATCAAATGCTGCAGACCCCTGCTCTAGTAGAGGAAGTTTAAAGTACAAAAAATGTAAACAAATAATTGACTTATAATTTGTCAATTATTGATTTATCATATCAAAAATGTTTCTACCATTAAAAGCCAATTACAAGGATTGTTTTTCGGTGTTGTAATGTTACTGCCATCTATTAGAGACATCACTATTTCTTCCTAAGTTGAGTTTCACTGTTATTGCAAGTGAAGTAATACCTGAGTAGAGGGAGGCATGCTAAAGCAAAACACGAATTGAATCAGTCAGTTGAATGGTCAGGTGTTATTTACACTTCTTGTTTGTGACAAAGATGCAGCATTTAATTTGCGTAGCTTTGTTTATACAGTAGAGACCAAAGGTTTGGACACACCTTCTTATTCAGAGTTGTCTTTATTTTCATGACTATGAAAATTGAACATTCACACTGAAGGCATTAAAACTATGAATTAACACATCATGAATTATATACTTAACAAAAAAGTATGAAACAAATATATAAGTCTTATATTCTAGGTTCTTCAGAGTAGTCAGCTTTTGCTTTGATTACTGCTTTGCACACTCTAGTTATCAATCAACTTCTGATTATTAAAATAATTAAATAACTCTTATCCCTATAGCAGACACTAATTTCAATTTCAATGTTAGGTAAACTGTAAAGCTTAAAGATTAAATTAGTCCAAGTGATGAATCGATTAAGGTCCTTTCTGTCACCCCCGTCATAAAAATCATTTAGTATTATGTCTCTATGCAGGGGCCATAACAGGTCAGTCTACTGGCGCATTGGCCCCTTTTGGGTTCTGTCTAGAACTCCCCATGCCTGACTCTGTTGGAACTCTGTAAGTAGATTTCTAAGAATTTAAACTGCAGCACAGATATATGACAAATGTTCATTATCTCAAATTTAGCAATGAAAGTTAGCAAATAAATTTAGACTTAGAATAGCAAATAGATTTCAACTTTATTGCTTTATAAAAAAGGGTAAAAAGACATAATAGAAATTGGGAAAGTTGTCTTAAACCCATGTGAGATAGAAAATGATATGAGACATAATACAATAAGTAAAAGAGACTTGGTAAACCTCTAAGAAAAAAAATCTATAAGCACTAAGAAAAAGAAAATGTGTTAAATTCCCCAAATTTGCCCGTAAATGCTCAGTGCACTTTTCATTTACCTGATATTTATTTATGTATGTCAACTTGTCAGCTGTGGTTTAAGAGCTGATGCAAGGCATCATTTAGAATGCTTACCAAGCAGCTTAACTTCTCCAGTCCGAGGCTTGAAGAGGACTTATGCTGAGGCAGACACATAGCTCGGGGAAGTGTGCAGCCATTTAGCCATGTGTCACCCAAAGACTGGATTCACTGAGTAAGTCATGGGCTGCCTTGAGCATAGCACAGGGTACATTTTGAATCCTGTGTTTTTACTGTCATTGCAAATCACAAAATAGGGCAACTCGCTGAAGTCATGACAAATGTTTGGAAATGCTGACATTTAAAACGCAAGGTTAAAGCAGAGTTCCCCCTTATATCCTTTGGGCTAAATGAACACTGTTCTTACTAGTAAAGCTGCACTTTCAGATTACTGCACAGGTGTGGCTGTCTGTATGATCTTTTCTCAGAGGTGTTTTAAAAGGTGAATACTGCAATAGACTGCAATATTTAGTACTAATCAATAGTGCTACACAATCTGAACATAATACTACATTTGTTCATTGTAAGTTATTAGACAAGTAACAAAAATGCTATTTTAGACTGTATTGTGGGATTTATGTAAGAGCGATGTAGGTGTATCAGCATTTACACTATAATATTACTTGGTTAAAAATGACCAAAAAAAGTGACTATATTCTAAAGACAATTTTAAACTTATATGCAGTGATTCTATTTCAACTTGACCCATCTCCTGTTTGTCATCCCATTTACAACCATTAATTTTGACAATGACAACAGTTATCACTCACTTTATTTTCTTTTTTGTAGTTCAGTTTTTGTATGAATTATGTTAAATAGTCACACTGACAATAGACCAGGGGTCTAGTCCTTGAGGTCTGCTGCCCTGCAGCTTATAAATGCATTAATGCTTGTGAACAAAACAGGGACCTTGTTACCAGGCTTTTGTCAATGAGAGCAGGTTGAAAAGATATTCAGTCATCTGATGTAGTTGTGATGTAGTAGTGAGGTACCTAACAGTTGCTGGACAATAGATCTTGAAGACTGGAGTTGGAGACCCCTGCACCAAAGCAAATTTCACCAACCCCACTGACAAACATGTACACATTCATTCACTGATGGATAGACCAGCTCAGTGGTAAAAGAAAGCCTTAATTAAAACCTACAATTGTCAGAATGCAAGATGACAACTCTCACCTGTGAGCCAAGAAGATAATTATTAAAGTTGTATAGAATAATAATGATTTATAAAACACTTAGATCTTAAATGATTGTGGAATGTAAAGGCATATACCTTTTAGATATTAGTTATGCTAACACCTAGTTAGGTAGGTTGACTCTTGCTAGCTGGGTAGAATGTTGTTTGTGATTAATACAATTAAAAAGGTTCAACCCATATATCGATTTATTTCAAATAGAGTAATATATCAATTATTTTTTATTCTGTTTATTTTGATCTAAGTGTATGGCGAATTAAAATCCAGAATTCATTGTTTTTAAAAAATATATTTTTACGTTTTAAGATAAAAAATAATAATACACTTTTATGTACTTAGTGGTGGGACGGGCGTTTTTTCATAAAATACAGTATCAATGCACAGCCGCATTAAAGATACTAGACTGTGTAACTAGTGAGGTGTTAAGAAAGCCAAGCTGCTTTTAATAGTGCATGGTTTTCTACCCCCAAATTTTCCCTCCTCTAAACTTTCAATTAATCTGCTAAGACACAGCATTTATTCTAAGCGTCTTTATCAACTACCAATTGTAGCTTACCCTGTATGGGTGACCGTTTGCTGTAAACTGTCAAGAAAGCATTCTTTTGCATGATTGTTTATGACAGTCAGAACATGGCATTTTACACCACCTCTTTGTATTATTAGTCTGATTTAGTATAGTTGTTGGAGTATACTCTAACAAAATGTTTTTTCAACAATATTTCTATGTAATGAGATCCCATTTTATGAGAGATATAACTGTGATCTCACCCAAATAGCTTTGAACAAAATGCTGTACATTAGGTGCTTATTTTTATAGGAGTGATATAACCTTGTAATTTTTTCCATAGACGATTACTCAATTCTAGAGAATCAGTTTACATTATTTTTCAAAGACATTTTAAAACATTGTTATTTCAAAGGAAGACTGATGGGTGGTTAGCACCAATTCAGCTGTACAGTCACTCTGTGTAGACCTAAAAAGCTAGAGTATGATATGATCAAGTGTACAAATACTAAACAGGCAAAACCATCTGCACTTGTCTTAATGTGTAGTGGCTGCTACAGTAGTTAATTATTCATTTGGGTCTGTACATAACTTAAAACAATGTAGGGATAATAAACTTCTGTCAGTTGAATAATTATCTCTTCTTATCCATTCTAGGCTGAACATAAAAATAACTGAACCTGTATCAAAGATTTACTTCCCTCAAAGAAACAGTAAAAATATTAAAGATGCTCAGCTCAGGAGTACACTTATGCTTTAAGCATTATCCATGCTGATTACACTGTGTAATGACTGGCTCCAGCAGAATTCTATTGATGTTAATGTGCTGAATTAATACTGTGAGTTATCTGGAAAGACTGATAGATGACTTGTAGGCCTAATTATGACATTTCATTAAAGAGATCCCAGTGGAGGTTTTAATGCAATTTTAGCTGGAGCATGCGTCAGGAATGCTGCTCCGTTTGCCCTAAGAGTAAATTATGAGGCTGCTGCTTGTTCAGAAGTGTAAACTGTTGGGTTGGATTGCTGTTCAGAGCCTTGATTTCCACTTCAGGTGTGCTCTCATCAAAATGATAGCTCTATTTGATGTGATATCAAACATGTGAAAGTGCAGCTTCAGCAACAGGAAGCCGCTTCCTGTCTGCGCCTATGAAAGGTTATGAGCCTTATGATCTTCGCCTGTGCTTGAAAACATATTTTGAAAGTAATGAAGTTAGATAGCTCTATCTATTCAGTACATTAATTTATTGATGATAATTTAAATTATGGCACTATTTAACTTTATTGTGGCGGGGCGGAGCTTTATTTAAAGATGTATCTGTGCATGCTGCTAAACCTTTGTTCAATGCTTATAACATCTGCAGACTTTACATTTCACTAGACCTTTTTAATTAATAGCAAGCCTAGACTGGAGGAAGAAAAAAGAAGAATGGGTCATTATTAAAGTGCAATTAAATGGATCAGAGCACTCATAATTGTCGTTAGCAGCAACTCTACAGAAGGTCCAACCAAGCAGAGGAGCCGTGTCAGTAACAGAACAAATTTTTTTCCCCAGTTAAACAATTTAGGCTTAAATTATTGCGCACAATAAATCAATGAGGGAAACCCTATTTGAAATTGAACTCAGTCCCTTGAAAACCAATGGGATTGCTTTTTTAATTGCATTTGAGCTCTTTGACATGCAGAGGCAGTGCTTAGAGGACTTGACTAGAGGACAGCTGTCTCTTCCAAGTTGGTCAATACTAAATCATCCAATTAAGCTCTTTGGTTCCACAAGCATTGATCTGTAGTTATAATCCTGTCTTAATGAAAGAGTTAGTAACTTTTCTTTTACTAGCTTTAGCCTAAAGCCTAAAGAATGGATTTAACCAGTTTGGTAATGTGTTCTGTTCTCAATACTGAGAAGGAAGCTCAGTTTAGTGTTCTGAGTCATGATTATTATGTGTTTAAGTTACAACATCTCAAAGTTAGAAGACTAACTAACATTAAACTGTATATTAGCATTGTGTGTAAAAAAGCATCAATTGAGATTTTTTTTTTCTTTGAAAGCAGCAGAACAATAGATCCTGCAATGTCCTTGCCAAAAATAACCTTATTCGTGTTTTTCCACCTTAGATAAAAGAACCCATTTCTCTGTTCTTGACGAAGCTCTTCGTGCCTCAAATCTGGGTCTTTAGAGCACAACATTGAGTTCTGCATAAGGTTTTTGTTGCTTCTTAAAAACAACTGTACATTGAGCCCACTCTGTCACAATTTCTAGTCCTTACAGATTTACAGTAGGTTCAGACCTAAAAGGCTGAGCTTAATAACATTATACTCATTATATATGAGATTTAGTTCAAATTCCATATCCTCTTGAATGGCGAAGAGTTTACATTTTCTGTTTGTTGTGTTTGTTGGTTGGTTTGTTTTTTGGTTGTTTAGCAGGATTATTTGAAGCATTATGAATGGATTTAAATAAAGTTTTTACTAGAGGTGAACACCAAGAAACAATCCATCACATTTGGTGATGATCCAGTTCAGATTTTAACACCATCCTCCCAAAGCATCTGATAGGAAAACTGGAACAGCTGGGCCTCAGTACACCCCTCTGTAATTGGCTGCTGGACCTCAGTCGGTCCGGGTTGGACAGCAAACCTCTGATGTCATCACCCTGATATGATACAGGAATTTTTAAAAGGATTCTTTAACATTATTTGACAGAACAAGCAGTTCCCCCATAAACCAGAGGGTTTCAGCAGTGACTACTTACTGTTTCAGCATCAGACTCAATAAGTGTGTATTATACTATAGGAAAAAATTACAAAAACACAAGAAAAGGGAGCCATCCCCTGCTTAAAGACTCAATCTGCTGGTCAATAAAGAAAGCCGAATGCAGAGAGAATGGAGACAGTGAGAGCAGAACAGACACCAGAGGCTGCAGCGCGTCAGGAACGTTTAAGCATCTGATGCACTTCAAACGCGCTGCTGCTGCTCGAGATGGAAAAATTTAAGTTTTGCTGCTCGATGCGCCGCATCAACCAATCAGAGAAGCTGATCTGGGAGCTGAAAGCGAGACAGACACATCGCTGATGATACAGAGCTCTGTGATCACTCCTCTGAAACAGTTTATTAACGCCTAAATTAACTTAAAATGCTGAGACCTCCCGACAGAATATGTTCGCTTTTATTATCCAGAGGCTGCTGTTGAATTAAGTTTTCAGGTGGACTTTCTCACTTAAAAACATATTAAAACTACTTTATTCCCACTGATCACAGCAAATATAGCTGCAAGGCAAAGAAAGGATAGAGTAGCTCCGCCCAACGCGCATCAGACACACTTTTGCGCAGCCAAAGCAGCAAAGCTGCTTCAGCCGTGCGTCAGAACTAACTGGTACAATCTAAACTGCAGGCACCAGGATAATAAAAGCGAACATATTCTGCCAGCAGATTTCTGCATTTTAAGTTAATTTATGCGTCAATAACCTGTTTCAGAGGAGTGATCACAGCGCTCTGTGTCATCAGAGCGATGTGTCTGTCTCACGGCCAGCTCCCAGGTTTGATTAATACTTTGTAATAAATACATGAATAAAGCACAAACATACTCAGTTTTGCTCCCCCTCTATTTTTAAATATGCAGTAGAGGTATTTAAACGTAGTAGAGGATATGTACCGGTATATAAAACCCTTGTCCTATAATCCAGTGTGCTTTATGTGTGTGTTAAATACAGTAATGGCATACATAACTGAGACTGCGCCTTCTAGTAGTGTGCACCTTATGGTCGTGAAAATACGGTACCAGATGTGTGCCTCTGGCAAAGGAATCCTGATCATGTGCGAGTTTTAACTAGAGGTGTAAACTAAAGGTGTAAACTATAGGTTTTAGGTGGAGGCCTGTGCTCTCCTAGTGCTTTTATATTTATTGATGTATTTGTATTATTTTGTGAACAGGGTAAAGGGTTGAGTGTTAGGTTAGAAGTTGATACAGAAGCCGCAAAACCGTAATTAAACATTTGCATAAAACTTTTTGGATTTGAACCGTGAAGCTTTCCATAAAAATATATCCACTGAGGAGCTGTCTTACAGAGTTAGTCTATATATAGGCTTCAAAGGTCAGGCTGTCATCAAGGATGGTTGCCAGATATTTATATTGATCGGAAATCTCAACATTTATTGCCGGAGATTACCAAAGCTAAGGTAAAGTGCTTGCAGTGTTTTTCTAAAATCAATTCCCATTTCTTTTGACTTTGACATACATATTTAACTTTTTAAAAGTAGGACTCGCATTAGTCACTGAATTCTCTGATCACTGACCCACACAGGATTGTTCTGCGAGGGGGTGGGGGGGTCATCAGCTAACTTTAGTATATGACTGTGAATGCTGGCTGTGACAATAGTTGCTATATAACATGAATAAAAGAAGGAAGAGGACACATCTTACTAATCAAATCTGAGTTGTCATGCTTTTGACCCAATACTGTGAAGCATTTGTCAAAAGCAGCAATGCTCATGGATGCAGCAATGACTGCCAACAGGAATGAAGCACCTCCTAATGTTTTTCTGTGTTTATGTTCATTGTCCATGAAGGGCATTCAGTGAGACCATGTTCATGTCAGATGGCTTCATATGCCAGGGTCCCCTCTAGTTGTGTTGCATCAAATTCCTCAGGCAATTTTACAGTAACAGGATAAACATTGACCTGTGTCCGCTTGCTGAGCAGCCCGTGGTGAGTCGGTTAGTGCCAGTCCAGCTGTGCCCTGCTGCTAGGGAAACTCCATGACCCTTTGCCCCTGGGTCTAGATCAACACACTCCTCTAAACTGTCCCACCTGTCTCCACTTCATTATCTGCTGATTAGGAGTAGATTACCCATTGAGATGGCTTTCATGAGCACCACTGTAGGGGTAAGCTCCATTTGAAAGATCATGTTTCCGCTGATTCCTACCCCACAATGTGACCTCATAAATGCCCATTCAGCCTACCTGACTCACTAGGGTTTCCATCACTTTAACGACTGTTCTGCAGCCAATTCAAGCTCTCATTAGGGTTGATATGTTCTTGATGGCGGTCATAGTGAGAGCTCAGCTGTAGCCCGAGAAATTGAAGGGCATGTCGGGGTAACTTAAGGCGTGTGTATCTTACTGCAGTCACCTGCTTGTCCTGTGGAGGAGCAATTATCTCAAGATGAAGGAGGGGGAGGTATCCCCAGATGGCCCCAATGCCAGGCCCTCACTAATTGGCACCGTTATGAATTCAGTGAATGATTCAGAAATACAAGCTTTCCTTTCCTCTCTCCACTGCTCCAACATCTTTGTTTTCTTTTGTTTTGCCTTACCAACACTTGGCTTTTGATATGCATATCAATACATGTTTTATTCATGGTTCTTTTGAGTAAAATGAGTCAAGATCACCTTGTAGTTGTCTAAAGGAGCAAAAACAGTTAGGTGTTTGAATCAGTGCTCGGAGTTGCCATTTCAAAGCTACGTTTTAAAATGTTGCCTCACACTTATATAAGCCAAATAAATGAATGATTTATGATAGTGTCACTCCAAGGATGCAGAACAGCCAGGATTAGTTGTAGTTTCTACTTCCTCCCCTTTCTATTGTACTGGGACAGCAGTTCTAATTAATTGACTGGTTGGAAAAGAACACTGCTTAGATGTTGTTACAGAAAGGGAAAAAGGAACACTACAGGAGTTCACCACATATATGCCGATGGCTTAAGATACAGTTTTATGTTTCTTTCAAGCAGAGAGCTTTTATCTTTGAAATACTTGGTGTAAAAAGTGGGATATACAGTCTCATTATTATGTTTCATATTGTGAACCAATAGCTCAAATCCATAGTTTGTGGTGTTGGTTAAAATAAATAAAATAATAAATACATTCTATTTTTTCAGCTTTAAAATTCAGAAAAATTATTCATATTTGTTTTTGCCTCAAGTGGTTATTTATTGGGTTTATAATACACTCTAAACCCAGTGGAAATCTTTAAAAGGTAATTACTAATTATATCACACCCATTAGACTTAGACTTAGACAATAGAATATGGGGTATAATATTATATACTCACATTGATATGTGTGTAAAGGAGGGGCAAATAAATACTGTTCATTTTTTATTGTGAGATAAAAATTGACCATTACATCAACTCTCAACTAAAAAATTAGCTTACTGATCTGGCTTAGCTACTCAATGATCCTCTGACATGTCAACCTCATTCAGGCATCAGTAGATGTTGTTTTCCACCTTTTACAGTTTAAAGAAATTGTTTAGATGGAACAAAATGCAGAACTGTTTGTTGGTCTTGTATTGCGCCTGAAATGAAATGTAAGTATGCAAAACCAATTAAGCTTTGACCACGTTCACACGGCTGGCCTTAATGCTCAATACTGATTGTTTGGGGAAATCCGATTGTAGGGCTTTGTGGTTCTAAATCCAGTATGTATCTGATCTTTTCAAACCTGACCTGTATCTAAATGATCAGGTCACATTTATCCGACCTGTATGTCATTAATACTCGACAAATGTCACTATTCTACTTCTTGCTATGAGGAGACCAGTCTTTATTTTCAACGTTCTTGAAAAGTTTGCATTGTTTGCAACCACTGGTTGAGGTTGGAAAAGAAAAGAAAACAAGATAACAAGATGGGCTCAGCACTATCATCCATGATTACTGTATTACACTAAACACAGAGCACGCTTGGTACTTGTGATGTCATTGTATTCTCTATTGCTCATGCGGGAATGTATGAATGTTGTACACACAGGAGATCACATACAAGTTGCCTATATTTGGAAATGTGAACAAAACCACAAAACACCACAAAACAATCGGGTTTTACCGAAAAATCGGAATTTAG
>NW_015150865.1:355606-377837 GCF_000732505.1 Cyprinodon variegatus
TGTTTACTGTATTTATACATAGTTATGAGTTTTGGAAAAGTATTGGAGCAGTATAGAATGCTTCCAGAGTTAATTCTTAAATATTTTTAAATATTTTAAAATGATCTCAAATCAGAATTTCTTAAAAGAAATAGTATTTCTTAAATTCTAATCCATTCATATCCTTCGTCATATATTTACCACGGCTCAACTTCAGTTTGTGTTAAATTTATTGCTTGATTTCATTCACATGGTCCTATTTATTTTATTTACATTTTTTTTGTTCAGACAGAACAGATCAACACACAAAAAAATATATATTTGTAAAATCAATTTCTAGATGTTTTAGTATAAACCTTAGATATTTGTCAGACTAGTCCTGTGTGGTCTGGTTCAGGCAAAGAAACCATATTTTTTTAAGTGTACCTTGCTGTGTTTTAAAGGATTTGTATTTTTTGTGAAATGATTATGTCCAGATTTGACGCATTAAAGTCTTTTTGATTGTGATGTATGAGTCATGCTGGCCTGCCCTTTACTATAAAGCTGAACTGGAAGAAAATCTTGGTGTATAAATGAACTTTAAAATTTTCAAACCCATTTAGATATTTGCTGTAGGTCTGGAAGAACTTGCATCTCTACGACTATTCATCTCTACCACTATGCATCTCTACCAGTTAACCTAATGAATCATTTTTAAGAACTGGAGGGAACCTGGAATACTGTTCAAAACTTGCCAATACTTAAGAATCAATCATCAACTTTACTGTAAGTCTAATTATATGTCAAGCTATTTTCCCCACCAGTGTTTATAACTAAAGGGAAAATTGACCATAAATGCAATCTTAGCTGTATTATTGTACTAAAGGCCTTCGAATTAGTTGTGTTTATTCTGTTGCTGTTTGCAACCAAAATATTGAAAAAATGCCAAGCAAGACTTGTTGTGTCCATAAGTGACCTATGTAATTACTAAAGATTTATCCCCAAACAACCAAATCTCAGCAGAAATAATTAGAAAAAACAGAGATGAGCAAACATGTTGCAGTATTGTTCAGTAAATCCTCTTTTGGTGGGATTTTCCAAAGGCTTTTCTTAACAAAACTAAACCCAACTCAGTTTGCTGTAAACAGTGGCAATTCTCTGAATAATAGGAATCTGAGAGAGAAAAAAAAACAACCTTTGAGACCACAGGTTCTTTATACATTATTCTGTTTAAAGGAAAATATTTGATGCTTTTTGAGAGAGGATTTTTCCTGTTCTAACTCTCCCTTTAGGTTGGTAATCAATGCTAATAAATAACTGTCATGCTGAATTTTGCACAATAAAAGACTAGCATACCCTCTAGTGAGATTAACAACGAGTCTAAATGCTGCTCGGGTCTCTGAGTATACTTTGATCGTCTACAACTGTAAGGTTTGCAGGAAAACACTGCATGTTTTTTACTTGGATGTTTTCAGTTCTCTGGGGCATTCATTCTACGCAGCTATAGATAGATCTGACAGTGCTTTCATATAACACAATGCTTAAGCCTCCTGGTGCTCAAAGGTTTTTGTTGGTTAAGCTAGAAAGGATAATTTTGCAATATGCAGCTTTCACAAAAGGATTATTCCATCACTAACATTTATTATGGTTCCTGAGATGCTACTATGAAGAAAAATGGTCAGTCATATTCAAATATTTTCACACAGGGAGACTTAAAGACTCTTAGATATCCAGAGATGGTGAAGGGGCAGGTGAAAACACCAAATGTTTATTATTGTTTGGAGATGCATTCAACCTAAACAGTTGGCACATCTAATTCCATTGGAACTGCTGTATGTTTTTGCTTTCAGTGTCACATTTGGTCTATCGTATGGTTTTAATGTGATGCTCTTACAGGATGAAATGAAAAATTATAATGGAGACTTCTGTGAAAGGGTTCAAAGCAGTTCATATCTTAGCTCAGCAAATAAGACCCTTGGTCCCCTGTCATTGTGTATAAATGAAAAAGATTTGCTCCTGGAGGCAGTGTATGTGAATTCTGGTTTATTTGGCCACTTAAGGTGTTATTTTTGTCCATTTTAAAACATGTATCTCTGACTGAAAATTAGCGTTTTACCTTTTGAAGTTAGAGCTTGCTTTGAGAATAACACAAATGCTATTTTTTTTAATATTTTTTTCAAAAGAACATTACTTTTCTTTATTGTTTTGTAAATCACTCTCACAAAAAAAAATGCTGCGGGTATGTGCTTTTCAATTACTCATATGTGTCTTGTTGATAAAAAACATTGTTATTTAAAAATAAATAACGATGGTAAAAAATAACAATGTGTTATATGATAAAGGATATTGTAAAAAAGAAATAGGTTTTGACTTTATTGGCTTCACAGATCGGTGCCTCATGCCATCATGGTTTCTAGGTGACATAAATTACACCAAATTCAGGGGGAAACAGCTGGACTAAGTTAAACTGTCCAAATTCACAGTTTCTGACTTCTGTTCAACAAAGGATCCAGCCTAAGTGGAACGGGTATGCTGGTTCCTTGAATTTGGACACAGCCTGTGTCGTATCTTAGAATGACGTCCTCGAAAAGTGACAGCTGCAATGACCTATGTCCATTGTTCAGCCTACAGGGATGCAGCTGCTGTTTGAGATGTGCCACATTAAAATCTGAAAGGGGTTAATACAGGGAAATCTTTTTCTGGGTTTTTGTATGATCCACAGAGGAGAAGCATGAGGGGAAAACAACCAGTTTATCGTACATCACTGGATAATTCAAATCATAACAGTAACTCTGCAGACTAATAGAGGTAATCTAATGATATTACTGCTGAACTATTCATTAGCATAAAAGAAAAAATATTTTTGAATATTAGGTCTGTAATATAAGTACAATAGATGTGACTTATCTATTTAGCCACAATAAGAATCTTCTTAAACATGGAACCACAAGGACTTCTACATGGGACAGAGATTTGGCAGAAGAAAAGCGGGTGAGGCTTCACAGGTTTGAAATCGTACCGTCCCACAAATAAAAAATAAAGTTGTACGTTTTTTTATTTCTGAATCGATTCCTTTCGTGGATAGGCCTTCCTTTTTGCCCCGATCAGAACAAAAAAACTGTTAAACTAGTATCCCAAAGATGGCCTTTTTTTTTTTTTTCCCCTAAGTGTAAATTTTTTTTTTTCAGATTTGTATCCCTCTCTCTCTAATGGTATAGTCTGATCATGCACATAATAAGAAAGTTGGAGATGAATCACAAGCGATTCACTTGTAAGCACATAAAATTTGCATATTAAAAGTGACATCATACCAAAGATTATTAAATTTATGTCTTATAGTGTGTCATAGAATAGTTTTACATGATTGGAGAATTCACACATATTGTGGAAAGAGATCAGAGTTTCTGCTTGACAGCTATTTTATTCTGTTAGAACACAGATTAACTAAGAATGTTATAAATATCCTGACGAAATTGTTAGATTTTTCGGATAGTAACTAATGATACTAAAAAAGATCCAGCAGATGCCTAAAATTATTTTTTCAGTATTTTTACACTCTTTGATGATTTGTTTAAGGCCTTGAATTTGTTTATTAGTGTTTGATATTCTGTTGTGTGGTCTGAGACAGAAATAGTAAAAAGATAATTAAAACATCAACAACTCTTTGGTTCTGAGGAAAATCTGTTTTGAATAATAAGAATATATATATATATATATATATATATATATATATATATATATATATATATATATATATATATATATATATATATATATATATAAAAACAAAAAAACAAAAAAATGGTTTATTAAAAACTGGCCAAGACATTGAAAGTTTTGACTTTCGCAAAAATATAAAGTAAACAACAAAAAAAGTCATATTTTTTTGTAATTCGTGTTTTGCTCTTCCTAATTGGAATTTTATGGGTCTGTCTAATTTTGTGTACCTTGCAAAAGAAAAGCTGTGTAGTCTCCTTATTTCTGCCAGATGATAGATAGTTCACCAGTAGGTTGAGGTGGGCAACACTGCATTACCTTATGTGCCCACCCCCCCAAAATAAACAAAGAAAACAAGAAAAAAACACACCTTTCCTCAGTTTCTTTATCATTTCATTAAATCTATCTTACATTAAACAGAAGGTTTTCCATTATTCATTTTCAAACAAAATCTTTCAGTATATCTGGAAATGAATTTATTACATTCACAATACCTGAAGAGATATCGATCAAGTCTTCTTTAAAAGATAGTATGACAAAACCTGGTTCTTTTAAATAATAAAAAGAAATTTGGGAGTAATCACCACCTAATTAATTGGTTTTAAATCCTGTACGGTTACCAAACAGACCCAATGCTGCTCAAATACAATTATGGGGAATTGTGAAAAACTGGATTCCTTTTTGACAAAACTATAATCAGAGCTTCATCTCGTGCTGTGAATGCAGTGTACCAGAAGCTCTGTCACCGCCCTGTTTGAACTTGCTCAACCACATTTGACGTGATCTGTGAGCAGCTGTAGGATTTTCACTAATTGCATCCAGCTTAAATTTAAGGGGCTGATAAGTGCACCTCAACCTCTCTTTGCTGTGGCTCATTAGAGATAACTTGCTGGTCATGATAAAGGCTGCATGAGGCCACACTCTGCTCCATTTTGACATGCAAGGTGACTCAATAAGGAACTGGGAAGGACAAAATATACACTTGCCTTCCTGATAATATATTAACATCATATCATCTGGCTTTAGGTCTCATGCTCTCCCAGCACTGTGCTTCAGACTGTGTGAATGCTGTAGAGCTCATTATCCACTGCACGGCCAGAACAGCAGTCACTTTTCATCTTCTGCCTGGGTTTGAAACTTAATCTTTGTCCCATGTCATTAAAAACAGGGCAAAATCTCTTGATTTCACTGGAAAAACTCAAAAATACATGGTGGCTCTACATACTTGGCCATTCTGACTGTCATATCAGTATTCCCCCTACGCAGCCCCACTAAACCTGTCAGGAGCTTCCTAATGGGCTGGAGGAAAATCTTGCTTGCAGAGTTATGATTCTTGACAAGTTCATTTGTAATATTCTCATTTTCTGTAATGTGTAACTTGAATTTAGTTTTTTTCTATGTATAAGTTTGGTAATGGTTTGCAGTTTATACCACTCTAAGGAATCAGAGGGACTGTGAGTGTGTTAACGCACAAATGTGAGTTACTGTGTAATGCAGATGGAGGCAGTCTGGATGACTGCAGTGCTTGATTTAAATCGTTTCAGTTTTTTTTTTTTTACATATAAAATTCACAGCCACATCTAAGCTCCTAATATTTTCTTCCTGATGATGCATACATTTTCCTATGCATACATCAGTAGAGCAGTTGAGCCCTTTTCAAATGTGTGCTGCTTACACTAGAGATTTTATAATTATATGTAATTTTCACTGTCAAAAACCCATAAATGGAACACCAAAAAATGCTTCAACTCAGACATGCCATGAGATGTGAATGCAGTTTTCAAATAGTATAAAAGACACTTTTCTCATTGCACGCTTGAAATTGGAGTGTTTTGGATTTCTCCATACATTAGCTGAAAGGCATGATTTATATGTCAGTCCAGAAACTCACTTTGCTAAAGTGCGTGTCGTTCTTTAAATACATACCAAAAAAATTTAAATACATCTATGGCAAAGTTTTCAGTGTTTCCAACTTGCAGATTTTGTGTGAAGATGTAGCTTTATCCCATTAGCAGTAACAAGCCTATTATGCAACTTGTCTGGATGTAATTAGACATTTTGCTGATGAGATCATGTTCTGTTCAGAAGAATGTATGTATACATGCATGTATGTATGCATATATATATATGTGTGTGTGTGTGTGTGTGTAGCTTGGTATTAATTTCAATACTCCTGCTTGTCATTGTTCCTTAGAGTAATAACAATTTTCAGGAAGATAGTGTGTGTGAAGGTTGTTTCTTGTAGTTCTCTGTAGCATTGACCTGAAGTTAAATCTTTTTTGTGCAGTATGCATGGGGTCTGCAGAAAGGTTAGTTGCCCTTTTCTAGATACTGGATAGTGGATAGATCAGCCCTAATCAGGCTCCTTGCAAATTAAGGCAAGGCAAGGCCATTTTATTTGTATAGCAAATTTTAGTAGCAAGATATTTAAAAGAACTGTACATGAAAAAATGGAAAAAAAAGGAAAATATAAAAAAAAAAAGAACTATGAACTAGTTCGTTTTTTGGAATTGTGAACTATGAACTGAACTAGTTCATTTTATATAAGATATAGAAAAATAAATAGCAGTGGCATAGAGGTAAAATAAATAATTAAGGATAAATAATTCAGTAGTGTAAAAATAAATAATTAACATGATAAGATAATTATAAAAGAATAAAAAAGTGCATCTAGTAAAACGTGTACAGATGCATATATTGCTTGTGTTGCTCCTGTGTTCCAATTGCAGAGAGTGGCTTTGCTATATTTGCTGTGATAAGCTTATCAAAAGTAGTTTTAATATTAAGCGAGAAAGTCCACATCGTTTGTACATTCAGTTCATCAAGATTATGATCCTGCCTTAAATATGATTACACCGTCAGAGCCGTGCAGACTCCCATCTACTGGCGGTGCTCTGTCACTGTGAATCCCAAGCAGCAACTGCCTCAGGCCGGGTCACCTCTTGGGGGTTTTCCCTGATGTTCGTGGCAACTGGAAATAGATGTTAGCGTTTACAAACTTCCCAAACTACAATAATAAAAGCAAACATAGTTTGCTGGCAGGTTTCAAAATTTTACGTTAAGTTAGGCGTTAATAAACAGTTTCAGGGGAGTGATCACGCACCTCAGATCCTCAGAAGCCCATGGGGCGCTACTTTGGCTGCTCAGATACATCATGATTTAAGCTTTTTTTTTCATAATAATACACATTTTGCCTAATGTATAAGATTTGTTATATTTTGCTGTTTCTTCATTATGTTTTTGATCTACTTTATTAATTGTGAAAAGTATAGCTCTTCTGAAACCTTTCTATCACCTTAACATCCATCTCACTTTGAAATAATCCTTGCCTATTTTGCATACCCAAATGGAAAAGCAAATAACCAAGGAACTGTAAGCCCAAATTACATGTGTGATACATCATTTGAAAGCTAACACCTTCTTGTTTCTGAATATATAAATGAGATAAATGGGTGAGTAAAACACAGCCCAAGCTGCATCAAAGTTTTTTTTTTTATTCACAAAAATAATAGGTCTTTTTTGAACAGCAGTAATAAAGACATACTTGAGAATAGGCATGTCTCATTGTATTACATTTTTTCTACATCATGTCAACCACAAATGCACAAAACTTTACAGTAGACCTCTAGCTACAACAGTTCCAGAGCTGTGGGGGTTCGAACTTTTGGTGTCTCCAAATTTCTCCAAATGTGCCAGGTGTGCCAAATGCTTAAACTCAACTATTTGACTCATATAATAACACTGAAGCATTTTGATGGCCACAAAACATTTATGAAGCAATTATTTTAAACTTTTTTTTTTCAGAATCAGTGTATATAACAAAATGTAACATTTATAAACCTACAATAACATAAAAATTAAAAAAATTAAAAAAAATAGTGAAACTGCTGCTTTAAAACTAAAATAAGCCCCAGTTCCTTTTCTGAGCTGTTTTTTTTTTCAGCCTTAGGCATTTGTATTAAAACAAAATCAGCATCCAAACTTAAAAAAAAAATAGGACCGTAATTATTCAGCTTCAAACTGCGAGCAAAGATGCAGACACTTTTATTTTGTAGATAAGAAGACGATGTAAAGAAACATACTAAACATTGCGGGTTAACAGCTGAGAAAACAAGTATTAGGAAGTAAAAGTTTGCAAGATGCTAAGCATTAGCTATGCCCAGCTAACTTTTCTGATGTCAACAACTGGATGTTATGTGTTGATTTTCTCATCATCGAATATTTTTATTATGAATACGCTGGATTACTTTTAATCTGTGGACCCTTATAGATGAATTAAATATAAACAATTGAGGATTGGATTGATAAAACGACTTCTGGATATATATATATATATATATATATATATATATATATATATATATATATATATATATTGTTGTAACTGGGTTTTCATGTTTACATTTTGACATGCTGCTATATCTGTGTTACTTGTGCTTTAGTGCTTGCTGTGTCCTTAACTTTAGCTTGGTGGTTGAATTGTTGAGAATCTAAGCTTTCCATCAATGTATGACATGTCTATATAGGTAAACATTTTATCGGTGTAATTTTCATGTGTTCTGAGTTCTTACTTGGAAATGCTTTAAATCGGGTGGGTTTTGAAAGGCTATTAAATAATAACATCTGAGTTTTTGATCTTTTTAGCTTTAAACTTGTAGCATTTTTTATAAAATTCTTTAAAGCAGGGGTCTTCAACGTTTTCGAAGCCAAGGACCCCCAAACTGATTGCGAGATAGAGCAGGGACCCCCTAATTATATATATTGTATGAAATTGTGTTTTATCAAGCTGGTCCTATAGTCACTCTATTACATATGGAGTCATGTTATGAAAGTAATTTCTCCCTGGGATTATTAAAGTATTTTTGATTCTGATTCCTGGTTGATGGGACAGGTGTTGTGAATGAAACGGTGCCCAGCTTGAAAAAGCTCCTGTGTGTCGCTAAATGTGTGCATTGATGACTGAAAGACATCTTCTGCTTCCATTTATCTGTTTACTACAGTGTGTTGAATTAATGTTAATGTGTATTTAAAGACATTTTAATTAGTGCAAAAAATTGCAGGAGGGAATATAAAAAAAAGTCATCAACCAAGACTTTCGCGACCCCCATGCAGTACCTCCGCGGAACCACCAGGGTTCGCGGACCCCCTGTTGAAGACCTCTGCTTTAAAGTGTTAACCCATAAGTTGGGGTTTTAACGGTTATTCAGATAACTGCTTATTTACAGGGCAAATGTTTGTTTTCTGCATTAGCTATAATCCATCCCCAATCTAATAAACTTAAATTAAAAAATGAAGAAGCACAGTAGGCATTGTGATTGCCTACAAGAGCAACCCTAAAACAAATTTTAGAAATGAAATCAATCCTAGACAACATGACCAAACCATGACATGGTTTAGTTCTCCCTTCTGAGATCTAATGTCACCACATAGACTGCCTTAACATTCATTCTGAGCTATGGATGCAGTGCTAACTACAAGTTGTTTTTTTCACAATTCTGTGTTCTGTGCTGTTGATTGAACTCAGTATGGCATACAGTATGCATGAGGAATTCTCACTGACTGACACAGAAAGACTAAATCATCAGTGGTTCACACATCAGGTCACAAATCACCACAATCAGGGATGTACAGCGCTATCACTGCAGCATACTGATGACCTCATCCCAGCAGCATGTGGGGACATATATTACTATTATTAAATCCTAAACCATGTTCTGCTTTCCACCTGCGTGTCATGCACTGTTTTTTACTTGTTCTGTGTAATCAGTTGTGACTGAAAAAGTACTGTTACTTTATAGGAAGCAGATTCATATTCATTTTCTTTACTTTTTCTCTCCATGGCAGCACACTGTCTGCCCAATGAGATATTTCTTTAAGGTGGGCTGTAAAGAGTTAAAAATAAGGAGTTTAATTAGATTTAATATGAAACAAGTGTACTAAAGTCAGTCTACTCTTCTTCATAGCAGAAATGCTTTTTCCTCTTACATCATTGTTCAGTGACATACTTTCTTTACTTCATCTTGCTTCCCCCAAAAAATCTTCAGTATTAAAAAAACACAATAGTTTTATGAAGCAGTGATTTTTCATGCCACTTAGTCTATTCTGTTTAATTTGTTGTAGGATGACTTGAATAGCAGCTTAGAGGTTTTTCAATCATATGCTTTTAGCACACACTGTGGACTACAGACTATGAAGGATAATGTGTTAAATACACTAATTCCCTGCTTTTTTCAAGTGGATTGTTGTAGGTAATAAATATGACTTATATTTAGGGGAGTTGCGTTATTTGTTTAGGATGGGCTATATTTTTGTGCATTTTGTTCTGGGTTAAAATGATTCTCAAATCAGTGACACCTTGCTTTGACATTGTATGTGACATTTGGCATTGACAAATCAAAAAATGAAAAACTAAACACTGCAATTGCAAAAAATAATTAAAAAATTCTTAATTTACTTAATAGAAGATTAGAAGTAAAAAAGTAGAAGTAAAGAATTTTTAGCTGCAGCATTTTTTCCCAGTAAGAGCTGTAACTGTTTTTGGGTCTGAGAGTTGAGCTGAACAAAAGCTTCTACATACTGTATATATATAAGTACATATAAGTATATATATATATATATATATTCTCTTTTTTCTGATTATTCTGGTATTTTGCACAAAGAAAGGCTTTTTAAAATCTTCATTGTCTTTGAACAGACAAAGTGTTCTTAGATTTATTCTCAAACAGTGAAATTTATATAAAAGGTTACTGATCCGTCTATACTGTGAATTTATATATTTACTTTTAACTGTATGCCTGTGTTATGGCTGTACTATGATCTTTAGTGCATTACAGAGGACTACTGTTCAAACAGCAATCATATAATAGCACATAAAATACAAATTTAAAGTGCAGATGTCATAAATATGCTAAATAGGATATGACATCATTAAATGACATTTAGGAAACAGTGTAGCATACCCCAGTTCCATTCCCCTGGGAAGTTTTGGTAGCACCAACTGCTGTTTTGTACTCTGTTTGCAGGATGGCCTCAAATAAACAACCATCCATGCACACCCACACACACACCCAACAGCAACACACACATTTCATCTTAGAAATAGCAAACCCTTAGGTTGTGGTCAAGTTAGGTCAGACAAATGCAGAGATGCAGACATTCGTTTTCATTCATTAATTGGGTTTTACCACATGTCTGAGATATTAGCTGAGGCCACCATTAGCTAATTCAATTTACATAATGAAACTCAGACCACACTGTCCGTTCCTTTAACTGTCAGACACTTGAAAAGCTAATTTTATTATCCTACTACAGCTTACATTAATACAAAGAAAGATGTTTAGCAGTAGCGACAGATGTAGTTTAGAAGTCGGAACAAAATGTGATTCCCTGACTGTTCCCTTAGTTAGCAATCTCTTGGAGTGGTGTCCTCTGTTGTTTTTCTTTTTTTAAATATGAACTCAAAGTACTATTACTAGATGTGTAATGAAATGTGTATTAGATGTGTTATGTTAAAATTACACCTTGGTGAGCACCAGGGTTTTAAATGGGATTGTTAATTTTATGTGGGATTTTATGAAAGGAAACAAAGAGACATCTTATTTCACCTTATTCCAACGGGTGGAAAAAATTGAAACATTGAGTTGTTTACCAAATAGAACTCTCTGAAAATAAACCATTTGGCAAGGTAAAGGCAAAAGCCTCAAAAGGCTAAGTGCAACTGTAGATTACACTTGATTATATAAACCCTGCATAGGCAGATAGGTAATTTCATAACATTTTCTGTAATTACTATTTGCAGGTCTTCAAGGCATGTCTTTGTTTTTATTTAATTCGCTTAATTGAATATTTTCAACTACTTGATAATATTTTTCCTAAACCTAAACTACATAAAGACATGTTATGTTGTCAAATTCAATGTAAAGACAGATAGCAAAGGCATACGCAGTGGATAAGACTGAATGAATTAAATGTATGGAGTGATCTACTTTACAGCAATAGTCTTAAAGAAAAAAAACAAAAACAAATTAATATACGTTGAAAAATTAAATAAATAGATTTCTTTTTTTTTCTTTTTCTTTTTCTATCTGGGGGGATCAGCAAAGCTTTGTTCATATGTGACTCATTTTCAGTGTGGACACATTGAAAATTCTGTTCATTTACTGTTCATTCTCTGACCCCAGACACAGTTTTTCGGCTGAAACTGACTTCAGTGCTCCTTTGGAGGGAGGGCCCGCATCAACACTCGCTGAAAACAGTAAACTAAGAACAATGGGTACTTTTACAAGTTGTCAAAGTCTCCAACAACACAGAAAAAAAGTCACTAGATTTGTCTCTAGATGCTCACAAAGCCGTTAACTCGGCAACAGTGTTCTCATGTCATAGGCTGAGTAGCCAGCAGGGGCTACTGTTTAAAAGGGATAAACAGCTACGGCACATTCACTGGTAGGGAATAAATATTAGTGATATACTTTACATTGACGTACAGCTGCACAGCTGCAGCCCACTGGCGGTCTTTAACTTGAACGACAGTATACACTAACGGGGATACGGTTTGAACAGCATATACAGGAGAATGATTGACATAGTTAAGGCATTCCCTCTGGCTCTGATCAGTTGTTTCTGACCAGGAGCGATGTGTTTCTGCAAAAGTCAGGAAAACCCCTGGGAGGAAGGAGAAAAGCTTGTTTTTTTCACAGATTATATATCAAATATGTTACTGTCAGGACATAGTGATAGTTTTAGCTTACATATTATATCTTTAAACTGAACGTTTTGTGTGTATTATTGAACCATATCATATATCTTTTTTTTTAAATCTACAATATTCTTCCATTTTCCATTAAGGTGGTCTTTGATATATAAATTTCGGTCCTAATTTTGAATCCAAGTCTGCAAGTCAACTTTTTATTAGAAAAGGTACTTGTAACTCCTTGTCTGTCAAGCTTGGACTAAAGTCCCCCATTTTAAGTGTAGACCAATGAAAGGTTGTAATGCTATAAAAAATGTCTCAGATAAGGATCCTACATACTACATTGCTGCTGCATATTTACTGTTTTTCTCCTCCATAATCACAGTAGCTTAAGGTCAAGTCATAAAGTTCTCCAGCAGTAGATTCTAACAATAGTCAAGGTTCCTCTAAAGTTCCTCATGAGACCATTGCGGCAGAATACCCACCTCTATGCTAGATCATTCTACAGAGGTACAGGTTTAGTCCCTTGTAGACCTATTGTCTCAACCATACTAGGGCTGCAACTAATGGTTATTTTGCAAGTTGATTAATCCATTCATCGATTCATTTTCTTCTGCTTTATCCGGGGTCGTGTCGCAGAGACAGCAGTCTAAGCAGAGATGGCCAGACTTCCCGATCCACATACACCTCCTCCAGCTGCTCTTGGGGGACCCCGAGGCGACACCAGGCCAGCTTTAGAGATGTAGTCCCTTCTGCGTGAGCCTGGGCCTTACACAAAGCCTCCTCCCAAGTTGATTAATCTGTTGATAATTTTTGCGATTAATCGATTAAAAATCGGATATAAACAGCTACCATAAAGAAGACCTTTTGCAAAATTAAACCAACTTTTCCGCTCGAGTAAGTCTGGATAGGACATATTAACAGACAAATAAGATTTTATCTTAAATGCAAAATGTTTACATATTTTTTTTTTTTTTTTACAGTTTTGGTATAATTGCTGCCCAAGGTGGGTTGCTCTGTCAGCTAAAGGCACATTTTAGGTTCTCTAGTCCCTAGTTAACTATTATTCAATTACTAAATTAGTTAATGATTTTTTAAATCATGGATTTATCACGATTAATCCAATTAATAGTTTCAGCCCTAAACCATTCCTAAAACCTTGTGCAGTGTGAAAACATCCGGGTTGGCCAGTTTATCCAACTTGATGCTTAATCCAGACATCAAAGATTGTTTTGGGGGCTGTTTGCTGTTATCTAGAACTCAGTGTGGTGCTGTATGATGCTAATTTGCATATTAAATAACCAGAAAGTATTTATATCTTTTGTGTCATATTCAAATGAACAAATTTTTTTTTTCAAAATATCGTAATAAATAACTTGAATCAGTAAGGGGTTTAAAACATGTACTCTTTGGGTACACATGGCTTCCTGTATTGAAAGGCCTGTAGTGATAGATCAAATTTTCTGTAAACAACACCTAACTCTAACTCACATTTTATCATTTCACCCTAGTTGCACTTTTTTGATATAAGCTAAATTGTATTTTTCTTGCTTTAAATTTTTCTTAGATACATCTATGCTTAATGTAAGTTACCCAGATTTTATGAAAATAAACCTTTGGTCTGAGATAGTCTTGCAATTTGGATTATTGATTCTATTATCAGTAGAAGCAGCTTTTTTTAAATATACCTTTGTATTATGTATCATTATTTTACAACAAAGAGACTAATTAGATGTACTTATTTGATGTAAATTGTATGGGCACATAATCCTAGCATCTGCTCCAATAAAGAAATGATAAAAGAAGACATAAAAACATGCTATCGGCAGCTTTTTAAGTCAGCGTTCTTCCCAAATTAGTCTCTATATCCTATTACCACCTAAATAGGTCCTGAAGACACGTCTCACTTTAAATGCTTTCCCTCTGCGCCTTGAAGTCATGACAGGCACTTTAAATTGATATGTTTTGTCTACTTGTGGTTTTCCCCTCTGAGAGGCTTGAAGCTGCATCAACTGGTCTCTGCCACTGACTAATTGGCTGTTTTGCAAACAGGCTGCTGCACAGGTTTATGTTCAACCATGTTGTGTTTGCTTGTGGTCCCACAGAGCGCAGCGTCCTGCAGAGTCCTGCTTTCACCAAACAGCCAGGCAGCATTGTGTATCCTGTGGAGACGGTGGGGAACAACAGAGAGGTGGTATTCAGCTGCGAGGCCCAGGGTACCCCACCTCCCACATACCGGTGAGTCTGAGAAACCTCATATTTTTTTAGTCGGCAGCGATTCTCCATTATCAGTGCCAGATCTGCTGACAGTTCAAATATCAACATATTGCACACAGGTGTCTGCAGCACTCCTCCTTTGCATTTGTTCATCTCTGAATGGCAATAAAGATAAACTAATGGAAAATAAAATAGTCATAAAACCTGTAGCAGACTAAGACACGATCAGAAATCCTGATACTGCGAGGCGGATCATTTCCTAATATGTTAAAGGCTCTTCATATTTTCTATAAATCAACAGTTTCCTAGATTATAAGAGACTCTGTATTCCAAGACAGAAATATTAAAAGCACCACCGCCAGAAAAAAATCCTTCCTTTTTTTTTCCTTTCACATTTTGCTTCATTACAGTCTAAAACATTTTCTTATATTTTTTAAACCTTTTATTATTTTTGCCTTTTTTTATTATCTTTGTGTGTAAACAGTTTGGGCACTATCTAAGTAAAAATTGTGATTTATATGTGTAAGCAAAATAAGAAAACAGCTTCTTGCCAATCCTTAGCTGCTAGTTATGCTAAGTATGCATTTATTTTCCGTTGCTAAATTAGTGCAAACTACCTCTGGTCATCTAGTTCACAGTTTCAAATGCTTGAACTGATCGAAGTTAATTTGAAGTACTGCAACTTAATACAACTTCTTTTAAACTGAGATTTAATAAACATTTCTGTACACTGATAAATTTCAAATGGATGTTTTAATACCTTTTCTTTTTACTTTAGAATTACAATAGCACCTAAACTTGACTGAATTATTTTACACCAATTACACTAATTTATTATTTATTTATTATTGATGAAATTAATAAGAAGTTAAATGTAACGGTCAGAGACTTTCTTGGCATTTTCCTATGAAATAGATGAGATTTGTTTGGTTGGTTTTTATTAAAAGCTTCTTCAGCTCTTTATTTTTCCAGTTTTTACAGCTAATGGTTGCAAGGCAGAAAAAAAGATTGTCCTATGCTGTAATATTATGCAGAGTAGACTTTAATTATGCCCTTGGATTCTACTTCCCATTCAGCGTGAATGAAAACGCTCCAGGCTTTGTTTCCTGATGAGCCAACAAGACAGTCTTGGCTTGTTAGCTACAGCTCTGGAAAATAACTCACACATATCCTTTCGCATCATGCCTACCCCGATCGGGATCAGAAAGCTGCGTCTTGTGGCTTGTGTTTTGTAAAGAGTATTTTTTTATCCGACCCCCTGCTGGAAACGAGCTGGGTATCCGTTGCCTGGGAAAGCATGTTGAGCTCTGCATGCAATCATCCAGTTCATAATCTTTCTACTCTTTTAATTTTCCCCTCACATTGCACAGTTCTTTTTTGTTCCAGAACTGTTGCGAGTTAAAGTTGAAGTTAGTCACGCTTGCTAACAGAAATGACAGGGATAAACTTTGAAAGGATTGCAGTGGTTCATGCTTGGGACAAGGCCAGCTTTAAGTTTTGAACTAATCAGCTCAGTCTTGTCAAGGTTGCTGTGTCTTCCTTTTAAAGCTTCTGTTTACAACTAAACAAAAGTTGCAACAGGCATATGAGAGCTAAGTCAAAGTCAGTATTTGATGATCAGCTGTTATTCATAAGGAAATTGTAACAATGCAGGAATGTACATGTAATTTAACAGCCATCTAACAAAACACCATTGGGCAACGTTAGTGGAAATGTTCTTAAAAGAGATTATAAAAAAAAACATATTAAAACCAGAAATCCTTTTTCAAATAATTTTAACAAATCTAAAGTGAAAAAAATCAATTAGGTCCCCTGACAAGTAGGCTGACCTTCCTTCAGGTAGGTCTTGTACAGGTCTAGGATAAGGAAAAAGCATCCAACATTGTAGTCTAAGGACTTTACCTTCAGGTCAGATCTGTAGAGTATGTTTTGTAAAAAATCAGCAACCACTGAGACAGTTTCTTCCCCTGGCTGTCTCTCTGATAAACACAATTAACACCTTAGAAATGGAAAAATCAGCCATACTGGTGTAAAAAGAAAGAAAAAGACAAGACTTCACAATTCACTACCTCCCTCTTAATTTTCTTTAAATAAAAAAAAAAAAAAACGATGTAGATTATATAAAGTATTTATACCTCATGTCTGAACTCTTTCGGTGCTTTAAAATTAAAATCCATTAACAATTCTGGCTTTACATAACAGAGTTTTGGTCAATGATCTCATTATGCTTGTTGCAGAAATATTTTTTCTCTTATAACTTATTAACTTTTATGGAAATTTATAATGTATTAAAATTACAAAAGTATACAAAGGAAAAACTTTGAAAGAAAAAAAATAGCCTTATAAAGACCCCTCATAGATGGAGACCAAACATATTGAGAGAGACAAGGAACGCTTTAAGTCAAGATTAAAGACAGCAAGGGGTAGTAGTCTTTTAAGGCTGCTAAAATAGCATGCTTTAAGAAAGCCATTAAAAGTTTTGTGTTAGAGGAAAAGGAGCACTACAGGAGACTGTGTGCTCTTAGATTTCCTTTTCATTCTGTATAGAAACTGTTCTGAAAAGAAAAGTGGGACAATATTCGTTGTGACATAAAATACACCTAACTAGTTGCAACAAAAGCTTAAAAACCATTAAGCTTGATGTTGCATTTACCCAAAAATGTGTTTTCCACAAACCAGAGCAATGAATTTACATGTTATCCCTATGAACAAGCTTCAATCGTTTATGAAGAAATATTTTTAAAGTTCCATAATAAACTTTTATGCTTTATCACATCATGATAATGAATCAGGGAGTAGATGATGTGGATGCATCTCAGGGTGAAGAAATGCACTAGACACTAAGCCTTTTTTTCTCCATTAAAACTTTAAAAAGATAAAGATTAAAAAAAGATTTTAAAAAATTGACATAAAATGAAGAAAAGATTGTTATTTTAGAGGTTTGTGGCTGGCTTTTAAAATAGCTAGTCTAATTTAGCCCCTAAAATGACTTATATTATTCAATATTTGTCGCTGATCTATCGCTGTCCTACTCCTTAATTCAGGGTGGGGCACAGCCAGACACAGCAATGCCCACATTTAACCATAAATAAGGCAATCCATAGGCATTAATGCAAATTATTGAGGAGAAAATAATGCAAAAATAAAGTTTAGCCATAAGAGAAAAAGATGTGTTGATGAATACGTTGGAGAGTATAAGAAATGTGTTTGGAAGTCACAGTAGTAGGATGACATAAAAAAAAAAAAAAAAAAAAAAAAATTATGAATGGGTACAACTCATAGTCTGTTGTATGGGGTGATCATATGAACAATGTCATTCAAGATGGCAGTCAGTAATGTAAATTAACAATGGCTGCTATATCGCAGTCCTTTGGACCATTTCATGTTTTCAAGCACATTTCACACTAAAGCTTTGATTTCTAAGAAAGAAAAAGATTGAAATGTGCTGTACCTCATGCAAACATTTTGCAGAGAGAGGAAGCTGTCGATAAAGATAATGATCAACTTTATAGGATCTGAAACTCCAGCATATAAGTTAATTCGTTGTTGATTATTGGGGAGATTCACACAGGTAAAAGACAGTTACGGACTAACTGTAATATATATATATATATATATATATATATATATATATATATATATATATATATATATATATATATATATATATATATATGGATAAGTAACACACTGTACTATCAAATTGGGCAAAGAATACACTTGTTTAGATTAGACCAGATCTGTTTGATCTGCATTAAGAGGACTTTGGCATATAGCCATTAACTAGTCGTCATCATAAACCTGGCAATCAAGTTCTCTCCCTATTCTCCCATTAACAAGGTCTCTCAGCAACGCCTGTATGTCCATGTGCAGCATTGTGCATGGTTGTCATGAGAGTCCTTAAATATTTACAGTTATTGGTGTGGTTGTTGCACACCTTGTCACAATTTGTAGGTTATTCTCTGGTTTACATATATCGTTTTAAATAGGTAGAGGAAGCCAATGGTGAGGTAACATTTAAATATTTGACAAAATTTGATTTAGAATGAAAAAAAAAGATGGCTCAGAAAACTTTGTTTCTATACTGTATGTGACAGCTCATTATGTGAAGTAGCTGCTCACAACTGTAACTATATGCTGGAGTTTCAGATCCTATAAAGTTGATCACTATCTTTATCGGCAGCTCCTTCTCTCTGCAAAATGTTTGCATCAGGGACAGCACATTTCATTCTTTTTCTTTCTTAGAAATCACAGCTTTAGTGTGAAATTTGTTTTTTGCATGTTCATAAATGAGAACCCAGATCTCTCCATCTTCAAGTTCCTTTACTTCAGTTCTATTTAGTTGTTGATGTAATTAAAATCAAAGGTACATATGTGCATAAAAGCCAGTGGAAAATTAAACGTGGATACCAACTGTGTGCTGTAAAAGTACAGTCTGTATTGACGTGTTATATAAATTCAAACCCTTCTTGGGCTTCCATAGCTCAGGGTGACATCAGTTAATCAGTTTTTGTCCTTAGATGTGTACTTAATAATGATAAACCAGCTCACTGTGTAATACCAATACCTGCAAAATTGGGACTCATCATAGTCTGCTATGGCAGCATCGTGATCTGGGTTTTCTTTGCTTCTATCCTCTCAAGTAACACCTGGAATGCAGAAAGCAGACATTGGATTTCTTATTGTCAATGTAAATCAAGATGTGTAAAAACCAACTTAAGATTAAATAGAGATTAAAATGCAGTTTTGGTAGTCAACTTCTTCTCCAAAGAGATTTGAAGAACTTTTTCTAAAGCAACACTGGATAACTTTTCACCTGAGTACTTTTTTCGAGGTTATTACACACCAAGTGGTATTCAAGTACTTGGTGCGTATCAATGCTCAGTGAGGTCAGCCCTTTTCAGAAATGTTCCTATGTCACTTGGGAGGGTTGGATCTATCGCTGAATGCATCATGTGACCTACAGTGCCACGTTATGGCAGTATGAGCTACCTTTAGACATCAGAGCTAACTAAGCTAAAAGTGGTTTATTAATTGTGTAGCTGTGCAGTGTTGCCTGTTGCTTCCAGGGGTGTTCAACCTTTAAATTTCAGGTTTACCATCCCTATTGGCTAAATGTTACACATAGTTGCTTTAAGGTAAATAGGTTAGTTGAGATTTTATTTTATTTTTAAAAATATTGCAATTAAAAAATAAGGAATGCTAAAATTAAATCAACAGGTCCTTCAAAAAAAAAAAAAAAAAAAGTCTAAGGGTTTGAAATGATTTCAGTTTCTCCCAGGATATTTTATTTGTTTTTCTGTTAAACTGAACAGCATCTATGGAATATAAAAAGTGGTATATGTATTATATTTATAGATCTTCAAGTGTTTATTTCATAAAAGGCAGATTTCTTGACAGAGGTTTAAAAACACTGAAGATTCACTGTGGATGTTGCTGTAGGAGATGTAGCATTGTACAATGTGTCATTGTATTTTAAAGCACAAGGACCAAACAGACTGGGCTGTATTAAAAGGCTCATAAGCCAGATGGTGTGATATTTTGCTACTGTTGTACACAGCCAGTTGTCACATGATTGGATAAAGCATGTGCCTAACAATTCAAACTGCTGTTGTGGCCAGCTTGCCATTATTAATCACTGTAAACAGATATATTAAATTCTCCCTTCAACATGTGTTTGATGTATTTCTCTTCTCTGCTTCGCATAGAAGAGACACACGACTGCGTCTTGCGGTTCAGAGTTCCCCTCATGCTGTGCCTGACACACTCAGTCGTTTTTGGAGTGGAAATGTGTTCGAGTTTCACAGAAAGTCTGAACATTGCTGAATAATGAATGCTCTCGAAGTGAGAGGAGTTGTTATAGGGCTCTACAATTTGCTACAAAGGGACAATAGCAGCTTTTGGTGAGCAGTTATTTCTAACTATCTTCACACTCGGCTGGCGCAGACGTTTGCTCTGTGGAACATTTAGAAAAAAGCCCTCATTCGGACTGAGTTAATTCTTCCAGATCCAGTTTGCAGCATGATCCCTCTCTGAGATAAATAAAAAGAAAAAATTTCAAGGCCAATTGCGGTAGCCATTCTCTTCAAAATTTTAGAAAAAGCCAGATAAAGAGCTGAAGTGATGATTGGCATAGAAAATCTCTCGCAGCATTTGGTTTTCAAGCTGCCGCCGATTAAACTGTTTATCTTCTGTTACAATGCAGCCTCTCTCTGAGCAATTACAGCTGTGTAAAAGGCTGCTTCTGTATTAGATTGAAATCCTTTTCAAAGAGAACGTGAGACTCCTATCTGTGCATGATGCCTGAATGTCACCTGCTTCTTCCACTTCCTGCCAGCTTTGCTGCTGTTTTCAGGTCCAAGGTGTTCGTTCACTTTGGGAATATGTTGATATCTTTCTGTTTGCTGCAAATGAATCTCTGCTCCTGTCTTGTGGGAAAGCATCCTTCTCCCACAGGCTTTTGTGTGTGTGCGGTAATAAGGCTCTTGAGAGTGTGCACTTACTTATAACTGAACTGGAGAAGGGCCAGAAAAAAATACTGTGATGCACATTTTTCCTATTAAAAGAAAAACGTCTTTAAAGTTGCTCAGTGAGTGCAGACATGCTCCGGCCCACAAGAATTCTGCTGTTTGTTAGACATTTGATTGCAGCAAGGCGGGTAGGCAGCACAGCCTGACATTGTTTTTCATGTAATCAGCCCCTGCTCACATTTTCTATGATGGCCCTGCTCCTGCTCTACAGGCGGCCATGGACACGAGACTAAAAATAGCTGATTTTTCGTAACACAATTACAGATTATGTCTATTATGCAGCGACTTGTGAAAGTATTCATCAGGTTTTTTTTTTGAGAACCAAGGAGCACAGCAAACAGGTCACAAAGAAAGTTGTGGAGATGCAGGCTTAAATTACAAATGCAAAATGTTTTCATAAGCTTTTAAAATCTCGTTGGAAACTATGAAAACTATCTTCTTAAAAGGGAGAGTGCAACACAACCATACCAGTGCACGATGTAAACATAAACCCAAACTGACAGGATGAGCATGGAAATCATTAATCAATGAAACAGACAGAAAGGCTTACAATAACTTTGGAGGAGCAACATAAATACAGACTTACTGTAGGGTGGGAGAACATGCTGATAGGAAATTTTGGCCTGTATACTATGCAAGAACAAGACATTTTGTTATTTTGTTGAAATGAGATGGAATCGCTTTAAACAAGAACAGAATTCATTCTAGCCAGTCATTTTACACTCCACAAAATTTGGGTCAATGTCAACATTTTATGCAGCATTTTATATCAAACAATTTAACCAAAGTATTTCACATCAAGAACCCCCCAAAAAAGTGATTAAGAACATCAACAAAAAATGTACCAGAGCCTGATTCTGTTGGAAGTTTCTTCCTGTTAAAATAAAAAAAAATATATCTACATTGTCACTACATGCATGCTCAGAATGAAGGATCAAGTCTGACAAATTGCAATTGAATATTTACTGTCGCCACATATTCATCCAAGAGGAGCCTATCCTGCTAATTAATGAGTTGATGCAATTAGCTGGGATGGATGGATGGATGGATGGATGGATGGATGGATGGATGGATGGATGGATGGATGGATGGATGGATGGATGGATGGATGGATGGATGG